>NC_071123.1:2135000-2317500 GCF_024256425.1 Clarias gariepinus | reverse complement strand
AAGAGTAAAAGCTGGTAGAGCTGCAAAAGGAGGACAGACTCCATATCGAAGTATACAGTATGTACTTACTGTAGATACAATGCCTTTGCAGGTTTGGCCAAATACTTTTGTCCATATAGTGTAATTGATAATTAGGGTTGAAGTAGGGCAGATATTTGTGGTTGTGTGTGTGTGTGTGTGTGTGTGTGTGTGTGTGTGGGTGTGTGTGTGTGAGTATAAACAATAAATAAAGAATACTAAAATGCCATAAATGACTTCAAGAATTAAGATTATTTATTGAAAAATTAATTAATTTGTTATTAGGTACCCAGCTTAACAGCACCCAAGGTTGTATTATTATTATTATTATTATTATTATTATTATTACATTTATATGGCAAGTTTCATTATAACATATATATATAAAAAAAAAAAATATTCTTTGTAAATTCAGGTTCTAGTAATAGAAAATAATTAAGATCCAAGCATAAAACATATAACAGATAATCCTAGGTATTTAAATAATAGTTATTTTTTAATGGCTAAAAAAGAAAAGAAAATTCACCAGAATATGGAATTGAAAAAAAGGAAGAAAAAAAACAAACAGTCTCGTATCTGTGTGCAATCCAAACCCCACCCCTTATAGAAGAGAAGCGGTTCTGTTTAATGGAGTCATTTCATTGCAACAAATCCAAACATGCTGTAATTTTTAGCGCTCACAGACTTTTGAGCTAAAATATGTGCGAGCCCATATGGATATAAATAAAAAGCAATAGGACGGCGAGCGTGCACCCGGCAGGGCGAGTTGAGGAGGTAAATACGGCTCATTGTGCTTCAGCAGACAGCACACCACCTGTTCCTCGGGAATTGCACTAATTTATTATAACTCCCGAATGGAGCCCGGCTCGTGCCACACATCGCCCCCACTGAATGTTCTGGAAGCCAGCCCATGTTTTTTTTTTTTTCTTCTCTCTGCTGAAAAAAGATGCGTAATTGGACCACCAATTAAAATCAGTCAGATTCTTGTTTCCCCCCGGTATACAGTTCTGGGAAGGTTTTAGAGATCAGAATGAAGGGTATGGAGTGCATGTTGTATTGAGTGGTGTGTGTGTGTGTGCCCATTATCCAGTGCTAAAATAATCCTTCTCCTTACAGCAACACCAGAAGATGGCACCATTCACAACACATCACGTTTGAGGGACATTTTGGATGACGGCCAGGAAGGGAATTAGAAAAATAACCGACCAGGGAGGCACGTAAATGTATTTTTCATCCGACTCTCATTGCTCAGACCTGCGACGGGAAGATGTCGGAGGGGGGAAAAAATGTTGATTGAATCGAAGTAAATTAATTAAATTAGCATACCATTGCACAGATGAGATGCCTCGGAGGATAAATGAGTGTGAGATTCAATTACATAAGCAGTGGATTAAATTAATGCTTGACGCCTTTATTTACGGAATCGTTTGTTCTCGAGTTCTGTCGGGACCGGAACACTTTTTCGGGCGAGATGGATCTGCTTTGGCTCTGTGACACGACCGTGACCAGGTCTTTTTTTCTTTGGGCCACATTTAAACTCTGGTCTAGGGTGGCAGTGTCAAACACGAGGTCTGCAAAAACCCGTTTAGACGTTCAAAGCATCTTGCAGACATCCAATCAGATAAATTTTAGGAGTTGTGTGAAAGTCAACATTGTTTATTTACTGTATGAGCTAGCAAATTACAGATGTGGTTACTGACAATTATAAGGATTAACTGGTCCAAAACCTCTATCTTGGCAAGGAGCTAACTACTGTATATCGCTTGCCTTGCTAGTTAGCCAACATGCCTAATTATTACTGCTTTAACAAACCTACACATACTGTAGCTCACCAAAAACTAGCTATTTAATGCTAGATATAAAATAAGGACAAAAGTATTTGGCCAAAACTGCAGTGATATTGTATCCAAATACTGTACATACACATTAAGTCCCCTCAAAACAAAATTTCGAGTAACGAACATTCGAAGATACGAACGTGTGTTCGATCATGTTCGATCACAAAAGTTAGATCACATGTTCGGTGTACATTGTCATGTGTGCGCAACGCGCATCCCAGGACGTCTGAAAACAAGCGTTAAAAGCAGCGGTGTTGAATCTGGTACTGCTAAGAAGCACCAAGCAATAACGATGGAGACAAACTGAAAATAATTGAGAGAATGGCGTGAAATGAAAACATTCTTTAAACATAATTTGTTCAACCGTCAGGATCATGATCATGGAACATGCTAGTTTTATACTGCGTATAGGCAATTGTGTTAGGATCCTACTATCTAGACAATGTTTGTTGGACTTATGAACAAAATGGACTTATGAATGAGCTCTCGGAGCTGAACCCGTTCATATGTAGGGGACTTACGGTACACCAATATGGAGCTCTGTTTTGCAGCTATAACAGCCTACACTCTTTTTGTAAGGCTTTGAAATCTTGTCCACAAAATTTCAGAGTGTTTCTGGAGGAATTTGTGCTCATTCATTCTGCAGAGTCAGGCACTGATGTTGGATGAGAAGGCCTGGCCTGGCTCATCTCCATTCCAGTTCATCCTCTATTATGGGGTTGAGATCAGGGCTCTGTGTTTGGGCCAGTCAAGTTCTTCCTCATTAAATTTATTAAATCATGTCTTTATAGTTAATATGTTTGTGCAATGGCAGTCAGTCATGTTGGAAAAGAAAAGTGCTGTTCCCACAAATTTGGAAGCATAGCATTGCCCAAGATGTCTTGTATGCTGAAGCACTATGATACATGAACTCAATAATAACCAGGTTTAACCAAATACTTTTGTCCATATAGTGTAGTGTATTAAGGTTCATATTTTAGCTAGCTAACTGTATACAGCATTATCTTTAAACAAAAAGCAATGCACAGATCCTTACAGTTAACAGTAGCTAAATGATGCTAATAAGGTCAAAGAAAGAATATTCAGTATATTTTCTCTGAGTTTCTTTGCATTCATTAGCATCATTTACAGCTCTAAGGTTTCAGGAGTCAGATTAGATGTGTATGGATGGTTTTTTTTATCAGATCCCTGTTTTATTGGTGGACAACATTTACGCTAACACCTGATTCCTGAGTCTAATTTGATTATAACCAGGTATCGTCTGATTTCAGAATGTCGTTTATTCGTTTTTCAGCTGCTTTCATCCAGGGGTCGCAGCAGCGGATCATCCAATCGATCCCCACCCTAACTTACAGTAGTAACTTAGTGTTAGTAAATGGGAAAGAACCCAAACCTTTATACATGACATTGTGAGCTCTTATGACCTTAATGTCTTCTCATATTTTTCCCACATGATAAACGTTTTCAATTTAATGTGATTAAACAGAAGCTCAGTCAGCCATGGCTCGATGGAGTGAGTTAAAGCCTTGTCATAATCTGCATATATCGTATCTACGAGCAATAACAAGAGTGACTCGAGAGTTAATATCGGTACATGGAACCCATTTGCCATATTGAGTCAAACAATATTTATTTTTTTATTTTTTTTTAAAAAAGGGTGACAAGTCATAACTCATAACATCGATTGACTCCAACCTCGAGCTCACCTTGTACTGACCTTTCGTTCCGAGTATTACTCCAGTCATTTCATTAACCGTGCTCGCCTTCTGGTGCAGTGTTCACTTTAATAAAACTATTTTCCCTGAGTGCTTCAGACGTCCAAAGAAAGCCGACGGTGGACGCCGCGCGCCCTTATGTTCACCTGTCTGTTTGTTTATTTCCGTTTTCCCAAGGCGCAAGATATCTCAGGTGGTATTAAAACTCGGCCGTACGTTTTAATTGCTTTTCACTGCATTTCACATGATTAATTTGCAATTCATTATCTTCTAATTTACCTGACATGCTGAAGGTGCACTTGAGGGTAATTGCTGTTTAATAAAGAATCTAGATATTAAAATATATGCACATGTTCACCAACACACACACACTAAGACAACATTTGAGTTTGCTTGCTCATCATGGAAAGTCCATCAGAAACTGATGAGTCCACGAACACGTGCCGTCCCAGTGGACAAATTATGGGTGTGACATCAAAGCTGAGTTCTGGGATTTAAGGTGTTGGTTCTCAGTGCTTTACATTTTAAAGATGAAAGCATCTCAGAAATATCTAGAGCTTATCGCGTTTAAAAATGACTCAGTGTTTTTTTTTTTTTTTCTCGTTTCTCCTGGAGCAAGTCTGTAAAACTCTCCCCACACAGCTTTCTTTCCTGGATTTAACTTTACATCCTACCACAAATTGTTAGTCCCTTTACAATCACCTTGGTCGATTTATATAACAGCAGCTTGGGAAGGTTTATGGTAACACGTGTTATTAAGAACTTGTATGAAGGACACTTACTGTAAAACAGATTGCGTCGCGGTGTTTGTTTAATTAATAAAATATTATGGGTATCTGGAGATCACTGTGCTATAAAAGGAGGAAATCACTTCAGGATGTGGAGCTACAGGAAAATAATAAACTGTGTTGACTCGACTTCATCACGACACACGCCGTTAATAATTATTCTCCAATAACAGCACCGCGCAAGTGTCTGATTTCAGCTCTTAGTCTGCATACGGCATTTCTTTGTAAAAATGTTCCTTGTTTATTACTGAAAATGTATAAGGGAAATTATAAAGCATTAAAAAATACAACCGATCAGGTCTCAGATTACTAGAGGATTATAGATAGATACAGTAAACAATGCAAAATGCAGTAAACAATGCAATATTGTATTTATTGTATATGTTTATGGGTTGTATTTACTCTTATTCATCCATCCATCCATTCATCCATCCATTCATCCATCCATCCAGGAACCTCTGTTCTTCAACCAGGGGCTGTGGAGGCCAGTGGTGACCATTGTATTTATTCCCATTTGTACAATCTGTAGTAGGACCTCCGGTATTTACTGTAATATTAAATAATAACACACTATTTCTATTTCAAGTTTTAATTAAGTTTTGCATGATAATTAAATATAATTTAGCTTGCAATATCAGCAATTTAATTTTTCTTTAAATAAATATAGGCAATTAAGTTCTAAGCTTGACCTCCTGCATTGAATAGGCCGGTAACCCAGAGACGAGGTTTTAGTTCATTATTAACCTTCAACAAGATTTTAATTAATTAGCTTTAATTCATTATTGAAATAAAGTTATTTGCATTATTTTGTATGTGTTTTCTTTCATCTTTTTTTCTTGTTGCACTAATTTAATAATAATAATAATAATAATAATAATAATAATAATAAAAATAAGTGAATTACACAAAATAAAATGACTTTAGATGGGTTTTTACATACAGGCCACTGTATTGGTCAGCCCTGAACGAGAAGGCGTGGCCACTGTATTAGTAAGCCCTGAACGAGAAGGCGTGGCCACTGTATTGGTCAGCCCTGAAGAAGGAGGCGTGGCCACTGTATTATTCAGCCCTTATAAGAGAAGGCGTGGCCACTGTATTAGTCAGTCGTAAAGGAGGAGACGTGGCCACTGTATTGGTCAATCCCGAAGCAGGAGGCGTGGCCACTGTATTAGTCAATCATAAAGGAGTGGGCGTGGCCATTGCATTGACCAGTCCTGAAAAAGGAAGCATGGCCTCTGCTGACCATCTAGAACGTGTCTGAGTCTGTGCTTCTCTGTGTTTAATGTGATGATGAGGTCTCAGCCTCCACTACGTGTCCAGCAGGATTAGTTTCTGCTCGTGAGAAGGCAGTGTGAAACTACTCCGGCACAGAGTGAGATAAATATTCATCGATTCCATCATCATGAGCGGCCAGTTTCTACAGACGAGCTCCACACCTTGTGCTTCCACACGTCACACCGTGTTAACGTGTACGAGTATTCTACATGGAGATGTGTGTTTTCTGTCTTTATTTTAGAGAGTATTTCCCTGACGAGATGCAACAGCCTGCAGGGTCACGGATGACCCTGAGAAAAATGCAAATACGATAGTTTGTAATAAAATTGATAAATAATGAACTTTATCGTAATATTTTTTTTTTTTATCTTAAAAAAGTTGAGATATCATCTGTTCAGATTGTTCTCTCGTTTGATTTCATTTATTCATTCATTTTACTTCTGATACTGAATAATTTATGGAACCTACTGAAAATGTGCTTTATTATCAATAAATATTTATGAATTATGAATTATGAATAAGCCTTAGATTTTAAGTCTGACAAAGTTAAGGACGTGATTAATCAAACTTTGCTTTGTTTAAGCATTTTTTTTTTTTTTTGTAAATTCCTGCAGGTTAATCTTTTGATGTGTGTGTGTGCGTGTGTGTGTATGTTTTGTGTGTGTGTGTGTGTGTGTGTGTGTGTGTTGGGGGAGTCTGCATGTTAGACACTTGTCCTCTGTAAGCTGTAATGCTGTAACTCATGAGTTCACACCCTCAGTCTAGGAGCGAACACGGAGAGAAGCACTCATCAGGATTTTACATGAAACTAACACTGATGTTAACATTTCTTAAGTGTGTCAGGGCTGATATCATGACATCCATGACACACTTATGAAACGTTCCATCGTGATATACCGCCCACTGCGTTCACAGAGAAGGGGAAGCATTTGTAAAGATGCCCACAGTAGATTTCCACGAGATCAGCGAGGCAAAGGCTGAAATCCAGCTAATAGTCATTTCTCTGCAGGGCTTTTAGCCGAGATTGACGTGTGTGTGTGTGTGTGTGTGTGTGTATAGTGTTTGGTTTTAAGAGCAGCGAGGTGGTAATTGCAGTCACTTAGACACTCGCCTCAGGAAACACAAAGAGTCAGCAGTGCGGAGGAGCGAGGAGTCCGTGCTGTTTTAAAGCAACTCGTGTTCCGGCACTCGGGCCGAACATGACACCTATCGTCATCCAGGAACAGTCTGGGGAGGGGCCGGATGGGTGGGCATGGAGGTGGCATAGGGGTGGAATGGGGGTGCCTGGGGTGGGGGGGTCAGCTCTGAGTCACAGAAGAAAAAGACGTCTGATCACAGCTTCATATTGTCCTGTAACTTCAACTGTTCTCTCTCTCTCTCATCTTTCTTTTCTTCCTCCGCTCTCATCTCTCCTTTTTTTCTGTCCCTAATATCTTTGGTCCCTTCACTTCATCTCACTGTCTTTCTGTTTATCTGTCTGTCATCTGTCCTTCCTATGCATTCCTTCATTTTTTTATGCATTTTTTTTTTCCCATGTTTTTTTTCCTTTTCCTCATTCTTTACCCTCTTTCTTTTCTTCTTTCTTTCTTTCCTTCTTTTATAATTGCATGTAAATAAAGACAAAGAACAAAAGGAAAGAATCTAAGAAAAATAATTTGTAATTATAATGAGCTGGATATTAAACATTGCATAAAAAGGAAATATAATCTATAAAAATATAAATGTTTTATTGTTATTATTATTATTATTATTATTATTATTATTATTATTATTATTGTTTCTAGGTGAGGTTCTGTTGCTGTCCTACACTGAGCTGAAGTCTGCAGCTGTAGACGTCCAGACGGCTCCGTTGTTCTCGTCAGGGCTGTAGAACCTCCTCCTGTGTCTCACTGAAGCGTTAAGTCTAACTCAATTATTCTTTTTAATTAGCTGTGTGTATCTCTGTCCTTATCTGACACTCCGCCTGCGTCAACTCTCAGCTCCGTGTGAGGGGGAAAACAAAAAAACACACTTTCTCAGGCGGAACCAAACATTAAGCAGCGCTGGAAGTGGAACTTATGCAGATTGGATGGAAATGAAGCGTTGCTGTGTTTATTCTTGGCCTTCTTTCCTTTTAATCTCAGACACGTGTTGTAACGGCGTCGCTCCTGCAGCACGAGGTTTCATCCTTTGCCTGCAAACACACACACACACACACACACACACACACACACACACACACACACACACACACTACTGAACATGAAGGACAGACACCGGAGAACTTTTTACCTTCAACTTCAATGTATTTAAATAAATCCAGTAAATTAATATTTATTAGATTTATTAAGTCATGACATGTTGTTTAAATTTAGATACAGCATGTAAATAACTACTGAGATTCCCTCAAACTTTATTCTCTCCATAAACATTTTTTAAACATATAAATATATCAGATAAATATATTTTATAAATGACATTTTCATGAATTAATATTTTATTTTAATTAATTATACTAATACAATAATATTTATTCTGTCTAGTTCTTTGAGATCATTTTAAATCTATATTTTCAAATAAAGTAAAATAAAATAAAATGCATATTTAATCTTTTGGTTAATAGTGAGCTTTATTAGAGTTTAACATTATTATATTAAGTTTAAGCTTAATATTCATTTAATTAATATTTATTCACCATTTTAGTGGTTTTATCTTAAGTTCAGCTTTTCTTTTAATATACATGGTTGAAAATTAAAATAAAAGTTTACCTGATAATAAAAAATAAAAATAAAAAATATATATATTTTATTATTATTATTATTATTATTATTATTATTATTATTATTATTAACAACAACAATAATAATAATATTATTATTATTATTATTATCATTATTATTATTATTATCATTATTATTATTATTATCATTATTATTATTATTAACAACAGTAATAATAATAATAATAATAATAATAATAATAATAAAAATAAAAATAATAATAATATTGTTGTTGTTGTTATTAATATTATTATTGATATTATTATAAATTATAGTAAATATTGTTGTTTTTGTTGTTATTATTAATTTTAACAATAACAACAACAATAATAATAATAATAATAATAATAATAATAATAATAATAATAATATTGTTGTTGTTGTTATTAATATTATTATTGATATTATTATAAATTATAGTGACATACTGTACTTGCTTTCTTGATAGTGATTTTTCAAACATGCCAGGTTAAGAATAATATATAATAAACCAAATATTATTATAGTTTGGCACATTAATTAAATTATTACACTAATTAGTGAACTTTCTAGCTAATGTTTTTAAAGCATGCTAGAGCAAGATAAATGTGTAATAAATAAACAAATGGATAGCTTAATGGGCTGAATTTCTTTTTAATAATTATTATATTTATTTTTCTCCACATCCTGTCACATTAATTACACAAATAAGCTAATGTTCTAATTAATTATTGTGATTTGTTTTCTCGTGCATCATGACATTTTTCAAAGGTCCCTTATCATAAAAAAATTTACTTCTTTTTGGATTTGTGTAGAACACAGTGCTAACGCTGTCACACAGAACTGCTTTCTTCAGAAGATTCAGTACCGGAGTTGCTTCAAGACCTACTGGCACTGATGAGTTCATTGACCGTCCCAACTGTCGTTTTTTTTTTTTTTTTAGGGTTTTATTTTGGATCCTGAAGCTGTAAGTGTTTTTTTTTTCTGCTTGTGAAGCAAGCTAGCTAGTTTAAATTAGCCACGTGAACGTAGCCGCAGTGGAAGCTTGTGTTGCATGCTGAAGCAGGACACCTCTCCAGACTAGTAATGATAAAAAATTCCTCAGAATGTTGTGGGAAACTTTTAGATCAAGATAATGTATTCTAAAAATGGTTGGAAAACAAAATACGGGGTTTCAGTAGCAACAGCTCTGTTGTGTGGATGTGAGTGTTGTGATGACATTATCCTGTTTAGCCATTTTAAAGTTAAAATTTAACATAGTAAATCTGTCAGCCCATCTGTTCCTTAAGCGCTAAAGAAGGTTAGTTCGTTTAGCCGTACCAGCAAGCTAGGCAGGATTTTCACTGCTAGCTGTATGCTAATGAAGATACACTCACTTACTCATCTTCTATACCACTTTATCCTGTATCCAGGGTCAAGGGGACCCGGACCCTATCCCAGGAGGCTTAGGGCACAAGGCAGGGTACACCCTGGACAGGATGCTAATCCATCACAGGGCACACACACACACTGCAAGCAATTTGGGAAAGTCAATTAACCTTACCTACATGTCTTTGGAATGTGGGAGGAAACCGGAGTACCCGGAGAAAACCCACCAAGCACAGGGAGAACATGCAGACTCCATGCACACAGAGACCGGAATCAAGCCTGGCCGGAAATCAAACATGGACCTTGGAGGTGCAAGAAAAACAGTGCTAACCACTACACCACCGTGCCACCTAATGAAGATAAAGTGGGGCAAAAAAGTATTTAGTCAGCCACCAATTGTGCAAGTTAAAAAGATGAGAGAGGCCTGTAATTTTCATCATGGGTATCTTTTTGTTAAAAACTCAACTTGTCGTGTTTGAAGGAGAAAAAATGCTGAGTTGCATCCAAAGAACACCATACCTACTGTGAAGCATATTGGTGGAAACATCATGCTTTGGGGCTGTGTTTCTGCAAAGGGAAGGGAGGACTGATCCGTGTAAAGGAAAGAATGAATGGAGCCATGTATCGTGAGATTTTGAGTAAAAACCTCCTTCAATCAGTAAGGGCATTGAAGATGAAACGTGGCTGGGTCTTTTAGCATGACAATCCCAAACACACCACATGGGGAACAAATGAGTGGCTTTGTAAGAAGGTCCTGGAGTGTCCTAGCCAGTCTCCAGATCTCAACCCCATATAAAATCTTTGGGGAAAGTTGAGTGGAAGTCCATGTTGCCCAGTGACAGCCACAAAACATCACTGTTCTAGAGAAGATCTGTATGGAGGAACGGGCCAAAATACCTGCAACAGTGTGTGAAAATCTTGTGAAGACTTGCAGAAAACGTTTGAACTCTGTCATTGCCAACAAAGGGTTTATAACAAAGTATTGAGATGAAATTTTGTTCTCTACCAAATACTTATTTTTCACGATAATTTGCAAATAAGTTCTTTACAAATCCTGCAATGTAATTTATTTTTATTTTGTCTCTCATAGTTAAGGTATACCTACTGTACTGTATGATGAAAATTGCAGGCCTCTCTCGTCTTTTTAACTGGGAGAACTTGCACAATTGATGGCTACTTCAATACTTTTTTGCTCCACTGTAGCTAGTTGTCTTGACTCATCATCCTCATGCACGCCTGATACAGTTTAGACATGAGATCAGTTTACACTCAAAAGGAAAAAAACTTATCTCTAAACACCTACATTATAACTCTAATTAGCTAGCTAAGATGAAATAACTTGGGCTTTATTTAAACTCATGAGAAACAGACTGGTTGAGAAATTAAACTAGTCACGTCATAATCTATACTAAACAGGCTAACATTGATGATGTTGACGACATATTAGGATTCATATCCACAAACAGTGGATTGATCATAAATATATATTTTTTTCTTTTAACATTTTACTCCGACAAACTGTCTGCCCCCGCACCCCCCCAAAAAAGTGCACTTCTTTTTGTGAAAAGTCCAATTTTGTGCATTCTGGTTGGCTAGAAAAATTCACTTCTGTATTGTATTCACCCGCCCAACAACACTTTTTCTTTTTATGATTTTAATATTATTTAAACTCAACTCGTCCTATCATCATCACCCACAGTTTGGCACGTGAGCGAAGCGACCCGTGTCACGATGCAGAGGTTCCACACCGCTGTCTGACCCGAAGTGTTATGTTGCATGCCTGGAGGTTCTTGTTTCAAGCTGGACTTCATTCTGTAATGCAGCTCGAGATTGCGACAGCGTGCAAGATTAATGCGCCGGGTCGGAGCGCCGACGCAAACCGATCGATAATTTATGTGAGTGTGTATTAAATACTCTTCAGCATGCGCTCCAGTATGGATCGGGCTGCAGGTCTCAGGTCACGGTCACTCCTGATTTATTTGCTTTTAAATAAGCAAAGTTCTTCAAGAGCTATGTTTAAGTTTTTTTTTTTTTTTTTTCATACTTTTGAAAAGATCAGGCTGGGAGGTTAGGTTTATTTTAGAAACAGTCGAGTCACTTCACTGTAGCATTTAACTGTCACAAATCCAGTGTTCGATGAACTTTACTGCTGCAACCCCGGAGCAGAGACGTGACCTTTTAAAAGTTTGATTGCATTTCCATTGATTTTGACACAGAGTCACCTGCAGTACCTTGCTTCAATACGGGAAAAAAATCTAATTTTTTTTTAAAGAATAGCTGTACTGTACTCGCCTTATTGTAACATTTAGTTATCTCGCTGCACAGTGATAAACCTGACAAAGTGCAAACAGCGGTTGGAAAAAACACTTATGCAATCAAAATAAGAAAACAAGGGCATACGAATATAAGCAACTAACCAGATGCATCTCCAAACATCATATCTATATGACATCATGTTACACACCAAACAATACAGGAAAATATATAACATGACGTAATATTTTATAATATAATATAATATAGTATAATATAATATAATAACTATATAATTGATATATATATATATATATATATATATATATATATATATATATATATATATATATAGTACATTTATAGTGTTCATATGTTTTGTCTCTTCTAGTCAGCTAATTGGGTGTCTGTGTTAGCTAGTTGGTGTTTGTTACTGTAGTTTATGTCATAAGATTTTGTTTTTTCCTATGTAGCACCTTGATCCAGGAGGAACGCTGTTTCGCTTCACTGTGTACTAAACTGTTTATGGTTGAAATGACAATAATAGCCTACTGTACTTCACTTGACTTGACTTGAACAATTATTGTTAAAATCATTTGAATTGGATTAACTGTCAAGCACATTATTAATCCCTGGACGGAAAGTGCTAAAACGTCAGCTTTATGTAAGAAATGTGGCCGGAAAAAAGAAAAAAAAGGGTTGACCGAGTGGGATCAGAGATCACTTGAACACTTAGTAAAGTTGCATGGAGAGCTACTGTATGTTTAATAGTAAAAGTAAGAGCACTTCCATACACACACTATGTGATGAGAACTCTCAGGATTGGGGTGAAACAGCTGTGTATCCATAAAAAAAAAAAACACTAGTTAATAAGACTCATCAAAAAAAAAAGCTTCAGTTTGTTAGGGAGCATAAAGATGCGATGGAAAAAAGGTCATGTGACCTGATGAGTCCAGACTGAGCCTATTCCAGAGTGATGGGCGTTTCAGGGAACGTAGTGAAGGACATGCTCCTATCATGCATAGTGTCCACTGTACAAGCCTCTGGAGACAGTGTTATGATCTGGGGTTGATCAGTTACTCAGGTCTAGACTCAGCAACGTTATGTGGAAATAAAATGAAGTCAGCTGACCATCTGAATGTACTGTACTGAATCACCAGGTTATCACATCTATGAAGGTTCTTTTACCTGATGGTCATGGTCATATTCCAGGACTCAGATTGTAAAAGAGCGGGTCTGGGAGCACGAGAAATTATCTACACCACATGTAAAGGCTTTGGGAAGACTTTACGGGGTTTGATCAGCCAAACACACACAGCACTGGATGGAAATTAATGTTGTGATGTTGCATGCGGTTGTTGAAACTATACCATGGAAAACATGCACCGTAATCAAAGCTCTAAATGGCCGAAGTGTTATCTATCCCTTAAGGTCCTAGGTTCAAACCCCACAACCACTTTTTTTTTTAACAAGTTACTATTGTTGGGCCCTTGAGCAAGGCTCTTAACCCTCAACTGCTCAGATGTTTAATGAGATAAAAATGTAGGTCGCTCTGGATAAGAGCATCTGCCAAATGCCATTATGTAAATGTAAATATACTAATATAATGTATCCAATGATATTAACTTAGTAATTAAATTGTATTTTATTTGTATAGTAGTCACTGTTACAAGCATCTTTACAGAATATAAAAAAAAAACATATGGGAATGAGTTAGAAATGTGTGTTAAAATAAGTATAAATCAAAAATGATCAGATTGTTCCGGATGATCAAGCCGAGGGCGACGGTGCTACGGGGAAAACTCCCCGAGATGGCAATAGGAAGAAACTTTGAGAGGAACCGGACTCAACAGGGAACCAATCCTCATTTTAGTGATATCAGATATAAATTTTATTTTCGTATCCTATTTTTGGCACTTATTATCTTACCACTATATCTCATCTTTTGTTATATCATATTTATTTTATATCATCTTGTGTAATCTAATCAATGCAAAACACTAATTACTGATTGGCTGGCAATTATTTTCATAAATTGTGGATTTGGTTGAATATCATCCCGGTTCCATTGTGTGATGGACAATAAACAGGATTACAGTCATAAATAAAGCTTTAAGCTAACTCGATATGTATGTACTCCCATGCAGCTAATTGACAGCAAGACAAATGACCAGGGATTGGACAGAAAACAATAGTCTATAGATTACAGTGTAAAGTGTGTGAGGTGTAATCTGATCATTTTTCTCTTTTTACAAAAGACTTCAAACCAGCTTAGCCATTTTAAATGCATGGGAATTCCTTCAGGAGGAAAAACAAAACAAAAGATAAAGCATATTTCATTTTCATTGAGCACTTGAGTGATCAGGCTGACAGTAATTAGACTAATTTAAGTCACTGATTGGATTAGTTAAACTTTGTGGCAGCACAATTAGCATCTTTCCCGTTTCCTATTAGCATATTTTTGGTACATCATCTGGCACATTCGCACACCCTGCAGATCACGGACAGGAAATTATCTCGGATATGATCGTCTTCGGAACGATGCGGAAAACTGTGTGAAATGCCAGCATGATCTCCCATGGGCCAATCAGGGAAAGTTTCTTGCCTCCAAATTCAAGCAACAAGTCAGACTTTCTCTTTTTTAGTTTTTTTTTTTTTTTGTCAACTAGAATGCTGCAAGGCCTTTAAAGGAGTAATGCATATATTTTTTTTTTTCAAGAATTGAAGAAATACAAAGCAATTACGAGTTTTTTCTGGGGCTAAAGCGAGGGGATTAGTTCGGATGAGAAAAGAAAGTGGACGAGCTCATTACAGACGTCTTAACAGCCGGCATAGCTGAGAGCATCGCGCGCATCTAAAGCGATTACGTCCTAATGTTATTGCAGCTGCGGCGGGTCAAAGCGCCATTTGTTAAACGTCGGCTTGTTTATTAAACGCATCTCATAACCACACCGGGAGATATATAATATAAAATATATAATATATACCATATAGGCCTGGAAGAATGAGGGATTGTGCGAGGCCACTTTTGCTAGCATTATCATGGGAGCGATTGCTTATTCCATTTTTTTCCTGAGAGTTCCCTACAGGCGAAAGAACAAAGCAAGCTGGGGGAACATTATTCATTTTATATATTTTTTTCCACATTATTATATGAGCAATAGGAAAGTGAGGTGGAAGGGGCCGCTGTAGCTCCTGGCGTTTCCGGCGTGAGCCTGCACACCTCGATGCTGCTGGAGCTCGGTGTTTATGTCTTATTCATGGAGAGCGTCTGACCTTTTTCATCCACACCTGGAGATTTATCAGAGAAATATCGATTTTTGAGTGACATTGTCTGAGGCTTATCTAACAGCTTTCGCACCTAGTTCACAGATCTTTGAATTTGTGACACTGAATCTTTTTTTTTTCTCTCTTTCTCTCTCTGTCTCATCAGATTGTTCTTGTTCTTGGTTTCCATCTGAGCATTATTTATGCATTTATTTATTTATTTTACAAAGTTGTTTGCCAAATATAGAATATGTATGAATTAGTTAGATTTAGTTTTTCTATTACTTATTTGCTTATTTATTCATTCATTCATTCATTTGTTTATTTATTTATTTATTTAGTTGTTTATTTATTTTAGGCAGTTTTTAAATATTTTAAGTTTGTTGCCAAGTTTAGAATATATTAAAAGTATTTTCTGTTTTTTTCTGTTTTTATTGCTTATTTATTGATTGATTAATTTTGTTTATTTATCTTAGTTCAATTCATCAATAAACCTTTTTTCATCCCAGTAATAATAATAATAATAATAATAATAATAATAATAATAATAAATTATGAAAGAAGTCAAAACCATTAATGTATATTTTCTAAAGTGGCCTAACACTAAAAATAGTTTAACAAAAATGATTACGATAGATAGATTCCCTTTTTTTATTTTCTGTCCAATTTAAAACTCTGAAAAATGACTGTCTATAGTAGTTATTTATTCATTTAGTTTTTATTTTTACTTTTACAAAATCTATTTAGTTTTACATATTTTTCTTGTGGTTTTGCATTTTATTTTACGACGTTATTTACAATAAGCTTATATTAATAACAATGTAGCAGCACATTCATTTTTGAACCATTCTCTTGCCTCATTCTCTACACACATCTCCAAGCCATGCGGTGAAATCATCTCAGAAATAGCTGCCGAGCTGACTCAGCTCATCCGCTAACAAACGAAAAGCTAAAACCAGGTGTGTTGGATGCAGGACCCGGGATCATAAACCGGGCCGCAGAATAAACTCCGTCACTAGACACTGGAGTGTTAGTCGTCCTCCCTAGGGCTTAGTGTCTATACAAACATGTGCGGATTTTCCTGAGAGAGTTAATAAACTAGCCGTACTACGCAAGCGCAGGGTCTATCATTATCTCCTCTCTCCCTGTACTATCAGAGCGAGCGAGCGAGCAAGCGAGCTGGTGGGCGGGCGAAGGCAGACGTTCCTCCGGCTCACCTGTCACAGCCGAGAGCATAACTCATGCCACGGGATCGTTCTAATTAATTCTGCTTCAATGATCCAGAGCACATTTCATTAACAGCGGAGTCAATACAGGTGAGCGCAGAAACACATTTGTTTAATCACTATCTTTATTTTATTATTTCTGTTTCTCAAGCAGTGATTTCTGCCCTTCTCAGGATGCAGGAGGTGCAGAGGGAGGAATGAGGACATCATGCTGCAGTGACCGAATGGACAAGCTGCCTGTCATTACATTATTAATCAGGTGACGGGTACTATAGCTCGGCGGCTGCAAGAAAGAGAGAGATCATTAAATAATACAGTGCTGAGGGTTAGGTAGGAAAATCTGAAGGTGTATTAACTTTCTGTACATTATTTGATTAAAAGCTGCTTCGAGGGACATAAAGCTATCAGACCTGTCGGAGATCATATCTGCACTCGTGCCATACGTGAAAACAGCTGGAATCAAAGATTTTGCCATCATCCATATTTCTTTAAGTTAACACCAAATTACGAGGTCTGTTCAAGTGAAACCGAGTGAAGGTACAAAATAATGAGGCTCTTAGACTTTGCACAAGTTTTAAACAAAGCTGTACATCCATGACAACATTTAGCTGAACGTTATTGCCACATCCTTTCTTCACACCTGACCTCGATCCAAGCCATTTCCACATGTTTGAGCCATTAAAGGATTTCCTGGGAGGCCAGCGTTTCAGACGCGATCATGGCTCTGGCGAGAAACGAGAAAACATTTGATCCAGCCTGCAGTTTTACACACACATTATTGGCACCATAATTGTATTTCCTTTCGCACTTTAAATACTTTGACTTTTTTTTTTCCTCTATGTGCCTCATGAGCCTCTTTACTCTTCTCCCATCCTTGAATGGTTAAAAAGCAGTTTTTGTTTTTTAAATCTGTTTGGCATTCGAGGCATAGCCCCGGTCTGTTCCATGGCAGCTCTTTTTAATTAGCATTAATTGATGAAAGGCAGATAAGCCGGCATCTGGCAAGGGAGAAAAAAAAATCTCTTCTTTATCCTCTCTTCACTCATCCAAGAGTGCTGACATTTCATAGATGGACTGAACAGACGTCGGTCTCTAAGGTCAGAGGTACAATCGGCGACGCGTAAGTGTGTGTCTGTCAGCAAGAGGTGCGACTGCCGGGCAATTTATTAGGATGAAGTAGCTTAATTAGAAATCTAATTGCAAATCTATTCCTAATTGTAGAGGTTTAGTGGTAATGGAGATCAAGCGGTATTATAACATTCTTACTTGGCTCGTCTTCTTTCAGCCCAGATGATCATAACCGTCACGCCTATTAACATATAAATAGCGTCGCCTTTTGTGTTGTCGGAACAAAATTCGGTAGCATTAATAAGTCTCAGTCACATTCACAGGTCGCTAAATCATTCCGCTAATTAATGTCGAGTTTTCTTTTCTTCTTTTTCTTTTTGGTGTAATTACTGAAACTCCCGCGCTGCAGATATCTACGCGAACTCTATTCATGTCTTGGTTTTGAGCCGTTTAAATAGAAGGGCAATTTGCTGAAACTCATGACCAGGTGTTTATCAGTATATTAGTTATTTCTTCTCTTGTCACGTACTCACCTGGCATTATCGTCTGCCATATGGATGTAGCGATTAGCCAGCCTGCAATAAGGACAAAGTTATGTGATAGAAGACAAGCTAACTCGCGATGTTCCAGTTATTGGAAAAAAAAAAAGAATTTGGTCAAGGTATGCTGTTTGGTCATGAAATTATGATGATATTTTAAAATTTATGCACGTAAACCAATTTTGGTGCCCTTTACTTGGTTTACAATGTCATCATGGTTCCCACACACTTGTCTTGGCCTGTTCTGTAGATCAAGGTATTCTGTTCATTTACTAATTTATGATGTTTTTAACTTTTGCAGGATGAATTACTGAAATATTTTGAATACTTTTATTGTACAGGGATTTTCAAGATTGTTTCTTGGTCTTTGCAAAGACTAAAGTCATCATGCAGGGCTTGTTGGAATTGTCCAAGTCTGCTATACACTCGACAAGTTTGGTGCAAGAATAATGTTTGTTACCAAAGTTATGATAACGTTAACTTCTTTTGTAGGATGAATCACTTTAATTTAGTACACTTTCATTGTATTTGTCTACAAGGACCTTTAAAGAGTGTTTCGCTGTGCTTGTCAAGACTAAAGACATCATCAAGGCCTTTTTGGATCTGCTCAAATTTTCATATTTAAAGTTTTGGTGGAGTGATGTTTTTTGTGGTTTTGTGAAATTATGAAGTTTGAAAGTTTAGGAGCCTGAAGCACTTTTCAGGTGGTTTCTTTGTAAATCTCTGGAGGGATTCTCAAGAGGATTTCCCAGGCTTCAAAGATGCTAGAGATTTCATACAAGGCTTGTTGGTCTTAGTAAAAATCGCAAGCTGGAGATAGCCTTTAGTGCTAACTTTAACTGGCTAACTTCATCTTTTATCATCTACTGCTTGATGCTTGATTCTGATTGGTCAGAAGGTGTTGATTTATTTTTTTTACATTGACGTTATAAAACGTAACAGTCTATAAACAGTCAGCACCAACTTTAAGTTATTTAACATTTTCAAGAATAATGTGTCCACATTCAGTTCCTTCACTGGCTTGGGTCAGGATTTATTTACAACCCAAAGTGAACAAAAAGTTCCAGCATGCCTCGGTCCAGCTAAAACTAAACTA
The DNA here is from genome assembly GCF_024256425.1 of Clarias gariepinus. Taxonomy (NCBI): domain Eukaryota; kingdom Metazoa; phylum Chordata; class Actinopteri; order Siluriformes; family Clariidae; genus Clarias; species Clarias gariepinus. Next base: position 2,298,311 of record NC_071123.1, on the reverse strand, counting down.
GAATGAAAAAATATATAAGAACTCCAGCTGCTGAAAACGGCTAACGAGTGGCTCGCTGTCGCCGGAATTGCTCTTTAAATTAAGTCAGGTTCACAAAGCTGTGCTCGGCAATTTGTTCCACCCCACGTACCAGGCACGACACAAATACTGTCCACCGTAATGCCAAATGTAATCAACTTCCTATTAGCTGTTATCTGTAAACAACACCGCGACTGTTTAACTCGGCATGAGTCTGTTCCAAGACATTCTCCATAAAAAATAAAAAATAAACAGCTCAATTAAAAGTGTTTCATCTTGTAATGGCGCAAACTACTGGACGAAAAAAGAGCAGCAGCTTTCACCCGTCATCAGTAAACAGCTCTTTGTAGTCATCAATAGGTTTTTAATTGGAAATATTGAGCCTGGCCGTATTGAAAACTGATAAAGATGTCAAAGCGCCGGCCGGGTAATATTACGAGCTGAGGGTCTGAATGAACATAGACCTGCTCTGAGGTTATCAAAGACTAAACATAGCAGATTGCCATGACCGGTTCATCTGAACGTTTTTCTATGGCATTTATCTTGCTAGGATAAAGTCCAAGCAATACAGAGAACAGAAGCCAGGTTTGTCTGCAGTGGATTTCATAACAGCAGCAGTCCCACCGAAATGTTGGCAGAATAAGACTGGGAAGCAATATCAAGATCAAACTCTGCACTTTCTACCAAATACATCATCATTTAGTAGACATCATGTTCCTGGATTACATCCACCCTGCCCCATCCAGAGCCAAAAGGAATCACAGTCTCACCTACTTGAAAATCGTCACGACAACACTCCTTTTTTCCCCAAGCGCAATAATCGCCTGGAATAAATTACCTTCATCAGTCAGAGACCATGTCCAATAACTAGTTTGTATTTGTCACGTACACAACCGTGGACAGTATCATATGCAGTGAAATGCTTATACGATTGTCTGTGACCTAAAAGGAAAAGGTAGGATAGAATAGAAACATAAAAAAAATTCACTACGATAAAAGTAAAATTGCACTATAAGAATACAATTAAAGTAAAGATAGAATGTTTTAAGAAATCCACAAATCTATAAAATTACATATTTATATATATATATAAATTATATTAATTACACAGAATGTGCAAATTGTAATTGTATACTGAGAAGAATGTTAAAAAAATCTAAAACTAAAAAAAAAAGAGTACTGATATGATGTGTAGGTATGACAGCACCAGTATGAGTGAAACATGAAGTATGATGTGCGTTAGCACCTTTAAGCTTTTGATCATTTTCCCTACCTTTTTCATTTATTTCACTACTAATCCACCGATCCCACACCATAACTACCATCTTTTTTCCTAACATACACTTTAAAGGCTTGGAATTTTTTTGTTATAAGTTTAGCTTTTTTCCTGTACAGGTACAGTGCTGGGCAGAACTGTTAGCTAGTTGTAAGCATTCTGGCCTCACACGTCCAGCTTCAGATTTTCACCTCTGGCCTGTGTGTTTGGAGTTTAAATGTTCTCCCATGGTTCATGGTGGGTTTCCTCCAGGTTCTCCGGCTTCCTTCCAAAGTCCAAAGAAATGATGAAGAAGAGATGAAGGCTAATTGGCATTCCCAAATCGACTGTGGTGTGTGATTTATAAGTATGTGTTTGTGTGCCGTTTGATGGATTGGCACCCCAGCCAGGGTGTGCCCCACCCTGCTTCCCTTAAATAACTACTGCCCTGTAGCCCTGACTTCAGTAGTGATGAAGTGCTTTGAGCCGCTAGTCAGAGATTTTATCATCTCTACACTACATGACACACTGGATACAATACAGTTTGCTTACAGCCCAAACCACTCAACAGATTATGCCATTTCATACCTCCTTCACACATCACTCACATGGACACTCGAAGGGGGAATTGTGTTAAAATGCTCTTTGTCTGGAACACCTGGGACTGATTCATCTCTTTGTCAGTGGATCTCTAATTACCTAACTGGCAGACCACAGGAAGTAAGGATGGGCTGATACAGTATGTCTCAGCTTCCCTCATCCTCAGCACTGGAGCCCCCCAGGGTTCCGTTCTGAGCCCCCTGTTTATCGTACACATATACCTATATGGTCACTACCAATTTCCTATATGGACACCACTATCATCAAGTTCACTGACGACACTGATGTGATGGGTCTGATCACTCACAACAATGAGACAGCCTAACTGGAGGAGATTTGAAACCTAGAGAACTGGTGTCAAAGGAACAACCTCCTCCTAAACGTCAGCAAGGGATACCGGACGCTTTGGATATCTCAGTCTTGACACACAGAACCAGTTATGGTCCTGTCACATCAACACAGTGGTGAAAAAGGCCCAGCAGCATCTTCACCACCTCAGACTCTTAAGGAACTTTAGACTGCCCTTTAAGATGCTTAGGAACATTTTCTCCTGCACAGTAAAGAGCATCATGACAGGAAACATTACAACCTGGCTTGGTAAAAGCACCATGCAGGACAGAGGAGCTGCATCAGCTGAGCGCGTCATCCGCACCGAGCTCCCTGGCCTTCACGCAATCTACAACAAGCGGTGCTGGACCAAGACCAGGAAGATTGTGAAGGACCTATTGTCATCTTCCTCTTTTATTTTCTTTTTTAGGTCCTGTAAGCATTTCACTACATGTCATATTATGTATTAAATAAAAATTTGAATTTGGGATAGGCTTCAGGCCTCCTGTAACACTGTACTGTAGGAGTAAGTGAGACATAGTGGAATATTACACATTTTTCATACTGTTTAAACGATTTATTCTTCATTCTATAACCTTAAATTGAACCCTTATACACTGTAGGACGAGCCATATTGAGCCCTACAGCTACAACAGTTCCAGGTAATCCTAAGAACTCTAGAGAAACATTGTTAGACGTCTACCTAGTACTGTATTCTCTCCATATTCACTCTTCAAGGTTCTCCCTCAGGTTAAATCTAACAGGAAAGCTCCAGCATTATGGATGTGACATACAAAAAGTGTCAATGAATTAAATTGCATACTTTTTTAAAATATAATCTCTTTTAAACTCAATTTATACAGCGCTTTTAGCAATGGACATTGTTGCAAAGCTGCTTTACAGGAATAGAAAAAAAAGTTTCTTTCTAATGAACAAGCTAGAGATGATGGGAAAAACTCCCTGAGGGGAATAAAAAACCTTGAGAAGAATCAGTCCTCATTCGGGTTATATCAGATAACGTGACCATAAATCAGTCGCTTTCATTACTGTGTGTTCTGAGGTTGAAAGTGCAACTGTATAACGGAAATTGTGTTTTGGTTCATATAGAGCAAAGTCCATTTTGTTGAGGTTACCAAATGTTCAGTGATGAAGACTTGGGTATGAAATGGTCCATGGCAATTTTAGGCCTTTAAACAATTTAAAAGATTGCAGTCACGAGCACCACAAATAAATCCTCAAAATCCGTAGAATCATATATGTTCTGAAAATATGCAGCATTTTATTTGATTTTATATGGACCAACTTTTTCTACAAACTCACAATTTTTGAAGACAACTACGGGATGCGTTACATTAGCATCATAAATGAACACAAAAAGTGTAGATTTGAAAATGATTAATAAATAAATGGTTTTGCATAAACAGGTGTTATGATGTGACATTTCTGAATCAGTCTTATGCAAACTATATAAAGAACATGCTTAAATTATCATTATTATTATTATTATTATTACAGTATTATTATTATTATAAGCGTATTTTTTTTCTGTTCAATCTTACAGTTCTAATCTACTAATATGGATTTTAAACCTGTTGACTTGAGCACACAGGCAATCCCATCAGGCTTGTTAATAGTGGCATGGTAGCATTTCTTAAAACCAACAAAAAACTGACTTTTTATAAGCATCAGTTTTTCGTTTTTAGCAAACGAAATTTATCTAAAATATAAGATCAGTAGATAATTGTTTATTAGAGCATAATAAATCACTCATCATATAAGATCAGTGTTTTCTTATTAATAATAATTTTACTAATTAATAATTTATTTGTAGCCATCTCCCTCCTGTTCCATAACACTTGCATGAGCTCACGACTTGACATGATTGTCGAAAGTCATCATGATTGATGTGACATCCTTCCTCCCTGAAAGAATGCACTCCATACGTCAAAATCATAAATTGTAACTTGAAACATGAGAAATATAAATATGCAGTACATTATGTACACAAGTCTGTTTTTGAAGAAAATCTAAGCAACTAATTTCGACATAAATTGTCACAAGTTGTGCCTGAGTCTATATTTTAAGCAAAGGCTCATCACAAAAGTTATTGTCTTTGTTTCATTAATTGCTGTTTCTGCTTTTTTATAGTTTTATTTTAAATGTACAGTAGAACCTTTTTCTTTAAGACTTTTGCACAAGAAAAAAAAACTTATTAAATCAGCAATTATTGATGACCTTTTCTCTGGTACTTATCTGTTTTTTTTTTTTTCTTTTTCACACTTTGTCTTTGTACTCATTTTTGTGCTTTCGTGTTCTTCTTGATGCGCAGCATTGGACTTTGTTGTTTAATTTACAAGTAGCCACTAAAAGCACATGTTCAGTAGTATTTTAGCGTATTTCCATTTTTTAATAGGAACATTATGAATTATGCCTAGTTCCCGTTGGCTCCCCACCCCCACCCCCTCAGATGGAGAATGACCTTTGCATGGAATTCCCAGAAACCCTTATTGGTCTTTCTTCAGCTTTTCTTTTAAAGTCTTGTCTTTTAAAGTCGAACCGCCTTTTCAGCAGACTCTTCAGGAAGCCTTTGTCCATTAAACATCCAAAGGAATCCTTAAGGAACACTTCTTTTGCTAAGAGTGCACTACTCTAAACGATTGTATGAGAACTAGATGATCTTTGGAAAGCAAAAATCCGTTAACCATCCAAATGTGGTATGTGGAAACAAGGGATTGAAGTCACTAAGGAAGAGTGACAGTGTGTTCACTTTGTTTGAACTCGGAGAAGCGTTGTGTATCGATTCACGTCAGGGTCATTCAGCATTGATCTGTAAGGATTACTCTGCTGGATGTGAGGTCAGCAGCTTCCTGCTGATTTATCTCTGATATGGCACTTGATTGACGATTTAATCCACCAATCAGCTGTTTTAAACATCGGCTCAGTCACTACATAGTCTCATTTGCAATCTTCATTCTGGCGTCCCTATACGTCTTCTGTCTGTGGTATATCTTCCTACAGCGCATTCATTAGGGATTCTGATGCGTCTTTAGCATTGACAAGCATGCTTTGATTCGAGGGTTAATGCCCATAAGCTGGATGTATTACTATCAATCAGAGCTTGCTCATCTTTTAAGCCAGAAAGTCGTCTAACAAGGAACAGATCCATACCATTAGCATTTGTCTAAAGATCACCGTGTGCACTTTACTCACCACATCTCGAGGCAGGCTAGCAACATGGACAAAGTCTGTAACTGATTGCTGAGCAACTTTTCCCAACATGGATGGAGTTGAGCAGCAGTACCATTTTTTTTTTCCCGCAGTCTTGGAAATTGTCATGAAAATGCTAACATGAAGAACTTGTACAAGACAGGCGATATGAAACTGCTAAGAGTATGTACCGTAAGCTTGTAATGACACCGTCGCCTATCATTCACAAGTATGCATTGAAAAGGTTTTCCCAACTAAAGCTAAAGTGGTTCTATCATGGCTGTATAAATCCAGAGAGTCCAGATTTTCATGTTTTTAAAAAGAGAGTGTTATCAGTGATACATGGCTCCGATCTTCTATTAATGGACTTGTGAAATCTGTTAGACTTGTGAAATATGTTTTGGACCATTCGCTCGACTGTGTGTGTGTGTGTGTGTGTGTGTGTGTGTGTGTGTGTGTGTGTTTGTGCGTGCAGGACTTATCTTCCTCCTACTGGCAGACGGAGCATGTGGAGCACTAATGCACCATCACTTTTTTTTTCTTTTTTCACCCAAGATGACACGTCTCAAGGCTACCGTATGTCAGACTTGGCAGGATGGCCACATCTTTCTCGCTCCTGCTCGCTCTTTCCCTTTCTCTTTTCCACCGTCAGCAGCGTAGTTCATCTGAATATGAAAATGGAATATGAAGCCTCGTCTGATGTCTATGTCCCTCGGCACAAGGTCAACAGAGACCTGCATTATTTGTACCTGCCTCGCTCATTAATTCTTTATAAGAAGCCAATACAGCAGTCCATAACCCTGCTATTAAATATGGATAGACTCATTTCGGTTATTAAGAGTCCAGAACGAATTTTGAATTAAACAGCAGAATTCTGATGCAAGCTGATGCAGGAAAAAAAACAACAAAAAAAAAAAAACAAGAATCTGACCCATGTGATGCATTGTTAAGAGGTCAGCCTGGAGGGCAACAGCCAGACGGCTTATTAAGTATGGGAATGAAAATGCTGAGTGGACAATGAAGGGGAAATATCTTTGGTGTCAATATATGGATTACAGGTTGTCAGGAAATCTGGGCTTAGACAGATACAGTGGATGCACAGATAGATAGATAGATGAATGGATATATTAGACAGACAGAAAGACAGATCAAATGAATAAGTATGAAGCTCAAAATTCTGATTTTTTTTTTGTTTGTTTGTTTTGTTTTTTAGTTAAACCCTGTATTTTAACCCAATATTTGGAAACATTTTAATTAAGTTTGTTTATTTATTAGTTAAAGTTTTAAATTCCATGAAATCATAATTACTAAAGCATTTTTTGGGGTAATGCTTAATAATATGTTCATTTTATACTCATTTGTAAATTCATTACAATTAATTAATTATGTTTTAAATGATACAATAATTTATGTTTTAAATGACACAATTATTATTTATTTATTTATAATAATTATTACATTTATTTAAATGCTTATGTACTGCTAAACTACTGTTTGCATTTTAACTCCATATTTGGAACGTTTTTTTTTATTTATTAATTTGTTTAAATATCTTTTTTTTAATTAATTTAATTTGTTTGTTTTAAAAGACACCATGTTCTTATTATTAATACAGTAACATTATATATATATATATATATATATATATATATATAACATAGTATTTTTGTACTGTTTGCCTTTAAACACAATATTTAATATTTAAAAAACTTTTCTAAATATCTATTTGTTTTATTTTTTTGTTGGTTTGTTTGTTTAACTGGGGTGAAATACTATGCCCCATTATCTCTTTCTTAGTACATCGGAACCAGTCAAAGCTCTGCTGTAAATATTGGCACCCCACAGTTACATGGAATCATCAGCTTCTGTGTTTAATTAAGGGTGATGCAATTCTGACTGGTGGGCTTGATAAGCAATATAAACATTACTTTATTAAAAGTTTCAAGCAATTGACTCTAAAGTTAGAGTTGAATTCTGTAAAGTGGCTGCTGTTAAATGTTTTGAGGCTTGCAGAGACCATGGCAATGGCAATGCTCTAATTTACTATTTCTCCCTGTAACATACGGTCAGCAACAGTTATTTATTCATTTATTTATTTGTTTGTTTATTTATTTTTTAACTTCTCAATTTACCCTCATTTTATGAACTTGCAATAGGATTCTGAGATGATAACTGTCCCAGAATGATATCCAAAAATATAAAGTTTTGTGGGGGGAAAGTTTGCATTTTGGGTCACTTCAGAAATAGACATTGAATTTCCGGCTGAAAAGATGACATTTACACTATTCTGTCCTATTCCCTCTTTTATCTCCGCTGGCCTACTTAAAGTTTAGTGGCGTCTTGCACTAAAACGCACAGAAGCCTTTAGCATGTTGCCATTTTGAGCTAATCTACTTGTCACAGATGCATTTTTGTTTTAAGTAGAGATTACAAAGAATGTGGACAACGGTGTGAAGATATGATGAAGATCCAAACTTGAGACAATTCCCCAGGCGCTTCCTTGGACAAATCTACTGTAGCATTGGAAGTAAACATTTTAACACTGAGTAAAAGTTGTGACTCACAAATACACTCAAAAAGAAATCGACATAAATAATAATAATAATAATAATAATAATAATAATAATAATAAAGAAAACATATTACAAAATCTGGAAAATACATATACTGTATATGGAATGATAGACAGCTGCTTGGGTGATTTTAAGCAGCCCCACCTCTTTTCCACTATCATCACACTAGTGATCCAGAAAGTGTTTTGTCACTGTACATACAAAGTCAAGTTTTTCAGTTGATTAGAGAGAAACCTTAGCTTGTTTAGTCACACTAGGCACACTAGTAAATTCGCTTTGTATATTGAAGCAAATTTACCCATAACAAATAATGGAAACTCTGATGATTCGTTCCAGAGCCCAAATATATTTATATAAAAATAATTAATACAAAATATAATGTGAAAATAAAACAAATTAACCTCCACTTTACCTTTAATAAGAATCATGGCTGAAGTAAGATGAGAAAGAAGTGGATTTTTACTGTACTCATCACCGTACTGTGCTTGAAATCTTCTGTAAATGTCAATTGGTTTTATGTATTTATTCATCAGAAGAAGTCCTGCTTTGACATAAATGCCCCTCGTATTTCTTATACTAATTTGTTAGCTGCTGAAATTGCCACTAAAAACAAGCATACCACAAGTTTATGTGAAAGTATGACTTTTTCTCATCAGCAAAATATCACTATTTTGTCTTTAATATGTGTATTTTTTTTTTCGAAATAATGGACTTTTATGAATGTTACTGTATGTGGTTCAGTTCCAGAAGGCGAAAGTTTTCTGCAGTAAAGTAAAAGAAAGCTATCAGAGCGTTAACGAGGATTAACCGTGACCACAAAGGAAGAGCAAAATAGGTTGAATAAAGCGTGGAGAGGAACACGGGGTTAGAACCGATATGGAGTGAGGGGGCGTGAAAAGGGTTAAGTGTCATTAACATGCAGCAGCACAAAAGGATGTTATGTAAAGGAGTGAAAATTGAGCCATGGCACATTCATTGTAATTCATGACAGTGCTAAGCTTGTTAAGGCTAATGAAATTAACGCTGGCTGTGTGGTGTCATGTTGACGGCTGACTTTTACAGTAATCACCCAGATGCCATCGGCGCTTAAAAGACAGAATTACAATTAGACAGTGCAGCCGCACAAAGCTCGGTGTTTGTAAAAGCGGATGAATATTAATATCTCCACGAGTCCTCCTGCTCTAACGAGCTTCAGTGGAAATAATTAGCAAAGCGAGACAACTGGCTAATCATTAAAGTCTTGTTACTTATTTTACATTAGCATCTATTATACTTCTTCTCGATCTATGATGGAAGATCCCTGGAGCTTTCTAGGTATAATTATGCAAAAGTTTGTGCACCAGATCAGTGGTAACATGTTAATGAGACAGCAAAAAGAATTGCTTTGCCTTCGTTCCCACTTGAGTCAATATCGGATGTGAATCGGAACGGAATGTTAAAGTAAAGTTAAGTTGTCAGAATTTCTGAATTTCCTTACAGTTCGTTAGCAATGAGTGCAAAAGTTTGAGCCCCCACGGCTAGGAATAATGACTGCAGTTGAAACTTTTGAAATTGCAAATTTTTTTTTTTTGGTTGTTTTTGTTTTCAGGGATTAGTTTTTAGTACAAGTGGTTAATACTGTAGATTAACAGCATACAATAAATGTAATGAAAAATAAAATATGGAGAAAAATTACTTATCTTTACTTGTTGGAAAACAACATGCTGTTACATTTTTTTTGTATAAAATAATATACACTTCAGTTATCAGAGCCCATCATATGTCTGCTAACGAAATACTGGCACCCCAAAAGGAAATCATCGGCTTTGTTGAATTAATCGCGAATTATTATTAAAGATTATGATTATTATAATTCTCTTTTTTTCCTTACTAAAAGTTAAAATTGCTCAGTTGCTCTGAAGATCTTTACACACATCAGCGATGCATCATTTTCAAGTTAACTAAAGTAGGCTTTTATTGTCATTTCGTCCATATACAGTTCAGTACTCAATACACTGTGAATACACTTTCAGACTTGTTACAAACCTGCTTATAATTTACACTGTCTGTGTGCCTTTTATTCAAGGTGTTACATAAATCAACACCATAAATTAACAAAATTATCTAAGGCACCTGAATAGGTAACTAGCTACGACAACAAATTAACAGCATAAATAGACAGGACACAATGCACTGTGAATACATTTTCAGACCTGTCGTGCCAACCTGTAAGTCCAAAATTTACACTGTCTATGCCCCTTTTATTGGATGTTTCAACTGGTTACCTCTAAACATAAGTTCAGTCCTACAGAGGAGCTGTTGCTCAGTGTGTCCTCTAAGAAAGTGGAACAACATTTCATGGTCTTCAGGATAGATTTCAACACACATCCCTACACATTCTTGTAATACAGTGGTTCTGTAAAACTCTGGTCCTGGAGGATCACTGCTCTGCACATTTAAGTGCTTATTCAGCTCCTAGCAGACCTAATTAAATTAATTAACAGCCCTTTCTTAATTGAAGGGGGTGGGGTAGAGTAGGGAAAACAATTAAATAATCCACCAGGAATAAGGTTGAAGACTACTGCTATGATATAACCTACAGAGTTTTAACATAGCAAAATTCTCATCGCGAGGCTCGCAGATGCCATGGGAATGCTCTAATTTGCTGCACTGCCTGGCCAAGAGAAAAGTCATCATTATAGACAGATGAATGTATTGGGCTACATCAACTAAAACATACATTAAAATTACTAGAGCAAAGACTTTCTGGAAGGAAAGTGCTGAGTTTATGGAAGAAACAAAAACATCAGGAAGGGGGTGATGGGAGATCACTTGGGGCATTCTCACACTATGGCCCTGATATCATTTTCGAGAACACTTGACCCGTTCATTTTGATCAGTGAGAATGCGGTCGTTCCAGGCTTGGAAACCGTGGCCATGTCTACTTGAATAGGTGGTCTCGAGACCAGAGATACAGCATACGTACCTGAGAACAGAAGAAGATCACTGTTTAGACACGATGTCATCAGTGCTTCTAAGGAGGGTCTGCTTAGAAACCTCTGTGTGCATGTATTGTAGTACACACCAATCTCATCCTCTGACCTACGCAGCCATAACCCATACATTGGGAAGGCACTCAAGAGCGTTACTCCTTCCAAAATGTCAATAATATTAGGCAAAAGGCAAAGGGTAACTTCCTCGTTCTGTTCAAACCACACACAGTAGGTGCACACTGCCTAAAGTGTAAATAGGCAAGTGTACCCGAGAACGGAGAACAAAAATGCTAAGTATAAATCACTCACAAGTCGTGTTTAATAGTAAAAGTAAAAGCACTTCCACATGCACAATGTGATGAGAACTTACAGGATTGGGACTAAACAGCTGTGAGTCCATAAGAAAACCACTTGTCAGAAAAAAAGGCTACATTTTGCTGGGGAGCATAAAAACTGGACAATGGAGCAATGGAAAAAGGTCATGTGATCAGATGAGTCCAGATTGACCCTATTGTAGAGCGATGGGAGTGTCAGGGTAAGAAGAGGAGATTTATGACATCTATGAAGATTTTCTGAGGGATCTGGGAGGATGAAGAATTACTTTCACGTATAATACAGTAGATAATATTCTAGACACCAGATTGTGCGCCGTAATCAAAGCTAAAGGCAGTGGAATGAAAGATTAGGGTGCACTTTCTATTATTATTAGCCAGACAGTGTGTAGTTGCCTCTAACATATGGTAAGTTAGTTTTTTTTTCCCTCTCAAATTAACCTCATTTTTAGAACTTGCAATAAGTTGCTAAGATCTAATCTTCTAATCGTGTTTTTGATTTGCTTTTCCTTTTTTTTTTTTTGTTGCTTTTATAAATAATTTTTGTTCATGTGTCTCCACGCTACACAAACACTATTAAAAAAAAAAAGAGTGTGTTAAATAATCAGATTAATATTGAAGAATGTGGTATAAGCTCCAAGTTTTGTCCTTCATATCCGTTTAACAAGATGGCGTGGAAGATATCCTGAGTTTTCCGATGTAATCAAATGAACTCTTTGGCACCGAATCTGTGTAGGTGTCGCAACAAGACAGGGACAAGATGACTTGTTTCTTTTCCCTTTCTTACTAGTTACAGCGCCGTTATGCGGTTTCGCCACTGACTCCCGGAGTCAGTATCGATTAAACAGAATCACGACATGTATTTTAAATGTCCTGAGATAAAGGTGAGCTGTTTTGGATGCAGTACAGCAAGTGAGATTTTTTTTTTTTTTCGGAGTGGATAATAGTTCTCAGGGCGCATTAAAAGAGAAAAATCGGGACGGTCATGCGTGACGACGGCTCTTCAATCCAAGGAGACCTCTTTCGAAAGCGAATCGGGATATCGTCCTCGACAAGGAAAAAAAAATGAGATGCGAAAGGGTGGGTGGGTGATGGTGGGGGGTTAAATTTACATTTGGGAAATAAATAATATCGAAAGTCGTGTCTTATTTTCATAAAAAAAAAAAAAAAAAAAAAAACCAGCAACAAAAAAGCCTTGCCTGCTGAGGGTGAGATCAATAGCTGTGGATATGTGGTGCATATGAATAAGATTTCCGGCTAATGAGGCCTGCAACCCACCGAGTCAGGAAGGCGGCTCATGATGTCTTGACAGACGAGGAGATAAAATGAGGAAGAAGAGAGTCGCAATGGGTTTGATAAATACAGTACATGTAGATAGATGGATGGATGAATCGACGGATGGATGATTCCCCAGCAGTAACACCACGTCGGAGTAGACCACGTGATCCTGTGCATCGGATGCGTACTGTACTGTAGGTATAACGGCAATGAGCTGAAGCCTTTTAATTGTCGTGCTTCGAAATGTGCGCAGGAGAGCGTGAGAGCATGAGCACGAGATGGGAGGCTGATTTCGAATGACAACCTCAAGCCCAAGTGGTTATTTATGTAATTTCTGGTGCTCATTTGCCCAGTTGACTGTGGTGCTCGTCTGCTGTGGGAATCTATCAGGGCCGTTAATGAGCACCGTTCACAAGCGCTGCCTATTTGTACCCACTCGACTCCCAGCGTAGCATATGGCTGCACCGGAGGTAGATACGTCAACATGCAAAAAGCATCCTGTTAAAGAGTCACGTGAGCTCAGTCGTTAGATTTGCGCTGTGAGGTCTGGGAGCCGTGATGAAGAGTAGTAACGCTAAGTACTGGAACATCTGGAAAGGCACAGGAGACAACATGGTGTTCCTTCATGGGTTTGTTTAAGTTATTCATTTATTTTTGAGTCAATAACACTGTTGTTGTGTTCTTGACAGCCATGGAGCCGCCAGATTATGAGTATTATAAAGTGCAAAAGTTTGCACACCCCCACAGGTAATGATGATTATATTTCTGACAGAGGTGACTGGTGTAAGTACCTTTGCTAATGTATGGGTCAGTATGGTTAATCGTGGCAGGCTAATGTAAATCAGTTGAGTATCAATATTCATGAAGGGCATACGGGTCAAAGGTTTTTTGACCCAATTGTGCAGAATAACAGAAAACAGTTCAGTTGGAAAGTTCCTTTATTTCTCTATATAATCCCCTGATACACTAATACACTTATCCCAGTGTTTCACTAGAGCTTGGACACCATCAAGGTCAAAAGTTATATCAGTACGCCTGCATTACATCTGAAACCCTGGCCTCCCGGGAACTTCCGTAAGTCTGCACGGGTGATGTGGTAATAACTCGCCGCTGTAGTTCCTGTAACATGCAAGTGGTGCTTGCGCCTTCATTTAGAATTCCAGGTTTGACTCGAAGGCCCCATTAAGATAGATACAGTAGATAGTGATAATGGGAGCCTACTGTACTTGTGTCATGGACAATCCTCAACATTTAATCGAACACTAAAATAGAATAAAACGTATGACATGTTCTTCCATCGATAAAACACCGCCAGCATTGGAAAAGATGAAACTAACCTTTATCGTCTTGATGAACCTATCCTTTATTGTCTTTGTTTCTGTATTTTTTGTGTTTTGCTGATCATTTGTATAAAATCGGTGTCGAGATGTGAAAAGCGCTTCAGGCTAACGATAATTCACCGCCACAAGTGAGTTTATGGAGTTCTGCAGTATCTAAACGCTCTCTACCTTGTGCAATTTAAATTCATCTTAAGGATAAACAGCCTTCAGTTAGACAGCTGAAAGTAATTTGTCCATAAAAAGCATGATGATGCTTGCTTGCTATTTTTTTTTTCCTTTCTCTCTTGTAGATCATTTAAGTTCGCTTTAATCAGCAGAACAATTCCTCTCCTTCTGACATTTCCTCCTGTACGCCGGGCTTTGCCTGGACCTCAAAAGCATCTGTCACTGCTCACAGGGGGATCAGCCGAGCTGTTGATACGTACACACTGTCGCTGGGAGATTTCTTCAGGCTCTTTCTTCTTCGATTATTTATTTCCTACGAGTTGCAGTGCATGTCGGGCTTTCGTTCCCGGAATAGCCGAGGAACATTGTGAAATCTTTCAGCACGACGGCCTGCTGGAGAAGAGCCGGATTTTCTCCCACGGTTCAGTGTATGAAGAGGGTTTATGTTAGGCAACATGCTGTGCTCTATTTTCTGTCTCTATTTCTGATTGGCTAAATCAGACGGTGTTATCTTACTACTCCTAAATCACACTACTCCAAACATGTGATCATTTCTATAATAAGAGCTTATTTAAAGAAGCCTTTATGGCAGGTGAGGCATACTGTAGATCAAAGCAGTAAAACATCAACATCAACATGATGTTACTTAACATGCATGTGTAAGGAGTCTCCAGTGTTAGTGCTTTAGTAAGAATATAAAATAATTATGTAGCTATCTTTTGTTATCATGTTTATTTTTTTGGTAAATTTGCATACACATTTATATTTTTATGAGATAAACAGAAATATAAATTGCTAAATATAATTTCATACATGTTTATTTAGTGTCTATAACTGAATTTAAATATTTCAATGATTTTAATTATTATTCAGATGAAATTTGGCCAATTTAGATTTCACATGAAAAGATATACTGTAAACCTGAAAAATCTATTAATCTAAAATGCTAAATTGTTAAGATATTGCAACATAAATTTGACATGGTTATGGACACTGCAGATTTTTTGCTTTTTAAGCTTTTACCAAAAAAATCAATTTAAGCAACAATTCTTAGGGGGCATAGGCTTTTAGAAGCTTGCACCAATTTTTTATTCACAAAAAAATATGAATAATTTGCATTTTAAATGATTATTGTTTGAAGCGAGACATTATAATGCTGAAAATTGGCCATTTTTGGCGCGCATATAAAATCATCTCTCCAAAACGGCTGAAGTTAGCAGCCTATATTTTTTAGAGAAGCAAGATTTTTAACTTTCATGTTGTATAAACTTCAGAAATAGCTTCTTTGGCACGCACACATTTTCTGGTTAAAATATGTGTAACATGAAAAAATAAAATTATCATCAATACTGTGTTTTGGCTGTGTGGGTTAAGATGAATAAACCACTGCAGGATGTGCAGTAAAAACTCACTAATACCTTCAGGCCAGTTAGAGAAGCCTCACATCCTTATAGCACCATGTTGCAAGGATACAAAATGAGAGCGAGAGAGAGAGAGAGAAAGAGAGAGAGAAATAAAACCCCTTTTTTAAAAAGAACAAATCTGGAGAGGCTTCGCATTGAGTGCAGCCAATCCCGATTCACCCCAACAGAAACCTGTCTGACCATCAGATCAAGTTTGACTTGGTTTAATCGAGGTAGGACGATTGGACTTCCCACATCGATCTGCTTTGTTGGAATCTTGACATGACTCATTTCCATGGATGGGTTGGTGACCAATTAGCATAAAGTGCCTTAACTGTGTCTTTCTCTCTGTGCTGTCTGAACCCGCTGTGCCTAAAACAAAAGGAGACAAAATCCGGCGTTTTGAACTGAGCCTCGCAGCAGTCATGACATGTTTCTGGTGGTCCCACTTAACGCAGCAAGTACGAGATGAGCAAATATTCCAATTACAACACCCTGCTAAGCCTTGTCATTTGCTCCGTGGTTGCCAGACTTAAGTGCCATCGAATTATGCCTTGCCTGCTTCTGTGTTTTTATTTTGTTATAATTGCTAAATATGACATGGTGGATTATTATTATTATTATTATTTTTAATTTTTTTTTTTAGGGGTGGTGCTCATGAATGGAGTATATTGACTGATATAATAACTAACAGAATACAACTTTAAGACAGAATAAAGATCCATGCATGATATATGAGATACGAATCAAGGCGAAATTTAAACTGCTCACAGAAACACCTGATGAGAAATAAACATGGCTGGAGGGTGACTGATCCACAAATGAGGCAGTCAGCAAAAGTGAGGCTCGGGACTTAATCAGAGACCAGGATTGACAGGAATTCACAATAATGCAGGTTCAATTGATGTTTGTTTGGAAAAGTTTACAGGACAGTAGTGAGGCCAGTGACGTTGTACGGTTTAAAGACGTCACCGCTTACAAACAGGAAGCAGAGCTGGAGGTGGCAGAGCTGAAGATCCTGTGGAAGCAACAAGAATGGACAGGATAATGAATGAGTATATTAGAGGGACAGGTCAAGTAGTATGGTTTGGGGAAAGAGGCCAGATTGTGCTGGTTTGGACATGTGCAGAGGAGGGATGAGGGGTATATCGGAGGATGATGTTAGAGATGGAGCTGGCAGGCATGAGGAGAAGAGGTCGGCCCAAAAGGAGGTTTATACTGTACATGTGGTAAAGGAGGACGTGCAAGCGGTTGGAGTCACGAGGAAAGATGTTAGATGGAGATAAATGGTCCATTGTGTTGATTCCCCTACCGGGAGCAACTGAAAGAAAAAGAATAACAGCACCAACAAATGAAAACTTTTGCACAAATAATTAGTACAATGTGTCTTGATTGTTAACCGTTTCCTAACCCTGGTGTTCATCAAATTTGCTGTGCTTTCCAAAATGTCCTCAAAAAACATTTAGGATGGTCTTGGAAATTTCATTTCATGATGACCTACTTAAAGATTTAGTTTTGAAAATGAAAGCACCAATGGATATTCATAGATTTAAAAAAATCATGATAATACTTCAGATTTGAAAATTAAAGCACCAATAGATATTCATAGATTTTTAAAAAAATCATGATAATACTTTCCTCCAGCAAAAACATTTTATGGTGAACCTCAGGAAAAGTTGCCCCGGAGAAGTACGAATAATATATAATCGCCCTTCGTCTCTGCCATCTTAACTGAAACACCCCACACCTGGAATAGATGTGAAAGAAAGAAAGGCTGTAGGTTTGCTCCTCTCTGATGTCTTTCCGTAAGCGGTTTGTCCCAGGGCCTCCATTAAACTTCATAGAAAAGGTCAAACGACGCTAATGGCGTTCTAACTAACCGTGATTCTTCGTCCTCGGCGATGAACGATGAACTTTTCTATTCTTGCGAGACTTTTCTCTCCTTCTTCTCTCTGCAGTTTTTATGAGTGCTGTATATTTTGTGAGAAATATTTGAAAATGTTGGTGGTATTTTCTTAAAAAGTAAATCGGGGGGGAAAAAACTTTCTTCAAAAAAAAAAAAAACTTGCAGCAAAGTAGAAAAGAATGATACGCATTCCTGTGCCCGAACTAGTGTGCTGCATTCGCAAGTTTGTTTATGGATGAGATTTGATAAAATTCAGCTTATCTTAGCAATCTATCCAAAGCTGGGCGATCTGCCAGGGTGCCAGGAGCGCTCAGAGAATGGAAATTCCATTACGTGTATATTTCAGCAGTATCGATAATGGAGACAAAAAGCAAGCCAAGCACAAGGCAAGAGACGTATCAGATAGAAAATGGACCTAAATCACGACCTCGGTCTCTAAGATCATTTGAATAAAGTTTTCCCTCAATGCTTAATGGTGCGTGGCAGGGAAAGTACGGCATGGGAAGGTATTGGAAAAAGGAGTTGTTGTTGGAGAGTGCCTTGTTTACTTGTCAAATCTGTATATCTGCATCAGGACCTACTCATTATACCTTACAATAAAATAAATGCTTGTGCATAATTCTATAAGATTAATATTTAAATACAGTGGGACTGGAAGCACGATGGCATAGTGGTTAGCACTGTGGTCTCACACCTCCATGGTTGAGGGTATGAGTCCCACCTCTGGTCTGTGTCCATGTTTTCTCGCCCCCGTGCTAGGCAGGATTCCTCCGGGTACTTCGGTTTCCTTCCACAGTCCAAAGACATGCAGATTAGGCTGATTAGTGTTTTCAAATTGCTTGTAGTGTGTGTATGGATTGTGAGCCTGTCCAGGGTGTACCGTGCCTCATGCTCAAAGTCTCCTGGGATAGCCTGCAGGTCCCCTCAACCCTGTACAAGATAAGTGTACACATGTCCACACCTATACATGTTGCTCCTGAGCTGCCAATGATCTTGACCCCTCTGCCCTCTGGACCTGTTTGTCTCATGCTGGTGTCCTACTTCTGGTTGGAGATCTCGTCACATGGATGCCAAGTGTGGTCTGCTTGGGAAGCGTGTGGTACTGTAACTGGGGACGGTTCCACTTTTCCATGAAGACGGGCCTGGCCTCAGCTGATACTAACAGCTGTTCTCAAAGTACTCATGTCTGTAGTCGCTCGATAGTTCAGGACTGGAGTTTCCTAGAGTCTACCTGAGATATTAACTTAAATACATCTGTTATACTGAACTTTCAGCCTCCTAAAACACAGTAAGATGGAGATTAATCCCTGCTGTCCGTTATCACTCAGACGAGGATGGGTTCCCTATTGAGTCTGGTCCGTCTCAAGGTTTCTTCCTAATGCCATCTCAGGGAGTTTTTCCTTGCCACTGTTGCTGTCAGGGACAGTCTTATCATTTTGATTTATACACATTCACACTTTACAAACTTAAATAATATTTTTGATTGTGTAAAGCTGCTTTGCGACAATGACAATTGTTAAAAGTGCTAAATAAAATAAAATGGAATTGAATTGGTAATATAGAAGATGAATGAATTAATACAGTGAATTAACATTTTGCATGTGCCCTGGCTATACTTGTGCATGGAACGAATCAGACTTATGATTATTGTTAAAAATTGTTTTAAAATTATAAAATTTTCCTTCCTTTAAAGGAAAGATGACATCAAGATGATTTAAAGGAAAGTCCATCAGCTCAAACCAAATTTAGTGTTTTTAATTTATACAACATCCAGTGGTGAGGTATCCCGGGTGAACTCTTTACTTAAGTGAATGTAGAAGTCCTTTTTTTTTTTCCATTAAGAAAAAGTACAAAATTCTGACCTTCAAATGTACATAATTATCAAAATTACTGAGTTTATATTAGCCTTTAGGTCAAAGAGTCTCTCTATTTCTCTCTAACTCTCTCTCTATGCTTCCAGACTAAAAACATGCTGTTTTTGCCGCTGCCTGAAACCATCTCTGCTTCTGTTTTTAAACACCTGCTGTGTGATTGACCATTTCATGGAGGGAAGGCAAATTGCACAAGTATGTATTACAGTCAAGTGGAGAAATTATCACTTCAAATACAACACACCACTCCGGTTTTATAGTGAAATAGAAAGTACAGATACAGGATAGGATGTAGTACAGTAAAAGTAAAAAAAATAAATAAATCAAACCAATCATGTAAGCAATAGATACATGCATTATCTACTTAAGTACAGTAACAAAGTTAATGTACTTAGTTACCTTTCACCTTTGATGAAATCAGACGTAGCTTTAACGGGTGATAATACATACAATTGTTAAATTAAAGCCAATTGTTTTGTGTGCATTAGTTGTATGTTTCTAATTAAGTCAGGGGAAAAGTACCGATCTTTTACAGTTGTACTTTTATTTTAATACATTGATCTTAGATTTATTGTATGCCATGGCAGGTGGCACAGCTTTGTTTACCAACCAGGAACCGAAAATTATTTGTTCTCAGGGATGTAATGATATATTACAAAATCATGTTTATATGTTGATTGATTGATTCAATTTAATCTTACTCTAAAATAAATAAATCTAAAACTATTGTGTGAATCTGGTCCTACTAAGAGTTATTTTATTTATTTATTTTTTTAAAGCCCATTGACTCCACTGTGAAGTGGGACTTGTTCCCCGCCTCACCAGTGTCGCTCTTAAGCTGCTCTTTGTGCATACAGGATTGCAAAAAGAAACCGAAAAGACACTGTCGGCTTTCCAAACCACTGAACTTGTCTGTGGTGTATCTCTGAGCCCAAGCTGGTGTGTGTGTTTGTGTGTTTGAGTTCAAATGTACTTTTATGGCTTTCACTGGTCCGGTGTTATCTCTCCTGAACCAGACCAGCTTTCCTTTCTCCCCTCTCACCGACAATTTCCCTGTCAAATACGACCGTCTCTGTGAAGGTTACGCTCACCCATGCTGGTGCTCGACCTTCAATTAACCTTTAAGAAGAAGGATTGTTTCAAGAAAAAACACAATATTCCGTAAGATCTGCAAAATGTGGAACGCAATAGCTGAGTAATTAACTTGTCTCGTGAATGAATGCTCAACAACCAACCTTTTAGCGCGCTTTGTGTGGCTTAGCGGGCGGATAATTAAGCAAGGAAATAGACTCAATAATACAACAAAGGTCATTTTAATGTGGAATTTGACTAGTTCGAAATGTTCTGCCGATTTAGTAATTAATTATGTGACTTCTGAAATTCCAATTTGCCCAAAAAGCACCAAGACTTTCTTTCCCCGTCTGTTCGTGTTAAAAGAAATAGATTGACCTACTACCTTATGTTCTGAATGTTAGAATAAAGTTTGAGTCTAACTTTGATGAGCTCTTCTTTAAAACTTTTTCGCCTTTTTTTTTCTTTGAAAAGACACTTTTCACATTACAAACAGGAACCAGAACTAAATGAAAGAAAACGTACAGCTTTACAGACTTGCTTATAATAAAAATGTATTTTATTTAAGAAAAGAGTTTTAAATTCGGTCCATGCATACACACTTGAGGAGCTCCACTTTAAAATATTAAAAAGTATAGAAAAATGTTGGCTTGCAAACAGGAAACGAAAACAGCTAGGATCTCTCCTAAAAATGTACTCATCATGTTGGTTAATCCCACAGGTATCAAATATAAAATATTGTTCAAACTGTCCTGAAATCATAGCACATTTTCTTCTTCTTGTAGTTATGTTAAACGATAAATGCAGTATTTTTTTTTTTATTATTATGAATGAGCCAAAATATGAGATCGTCTCGGGTTACTTTGCTGTAACCCTGTTCCCTGAAAAAGCGGGAACAAGATGCTGCGTGAAAACGCTATGGGAATGCTCTTTGCGTGACCGGTTGTGAAGCATGTGTGTCAAACACGGCAAAAAAATTTGGCATATATAACCTCGGTCAGGTGACGTCATTTGATTAGGTGCACCTGAAGATTAGAAATAGGCATGAACCGGAAACATCCTCAGGTCAATTTTGACCCGAGACGCTCCCTTTCGAAAGCTACACTCGAAAACGCTATAGGAACGAGAATACCAACGCCACCGCACTGCAAGTGTCTGGACCCCAGGGTTGTGTAGTGTGCGCACAATAGCCAAGGAGGTCTTAGACAACTTTGGGATGCTGGGATGCTGAGTAGCATGGACATCCAAACTATAAAATCTGACAAATGTGTGCAGAGAGGACCAACCTGCCACATCACACACTTGCTGCAAGGGGACACCTTTTGCCAGTGCAATTGATGAGGCAATTCTCCTGGTCGAATGAGCCCTAAATCCTAGAGGCGAAGTGTGACCACGCGCCTCATAGGCAGGGGCAATAGCATCTCTCACCCAATGTGACAATGTTTGTCTAGTGGCGGCCGCTATTCAGCTGCAGCCCATAACATATAAGAACCTGCTCTGATTTATGCCACTGGCTAGCGCGGTGGATGAACTGTAAATCTGAAGAGCACGGACTGGACACAGTAAGTAAAGTTTTTCCCTCACCAGATCTGTAAATGGCGGAGGACAGAGGCTTCGAGAACAACTGGATGCATAGTTGAGAATGGAATCTTCAGGAGATAGTTAGGGTGAGGATGCAGAATAGCTTTGAATAGCCCAGGGGAAAAGTCTAAGCATGGATGCTGACCAAGCCTGCAAATCTCCAATTCTTTTTAGAGAAGTAATGGCCATGAGAAAACCATCTTAAGGGTCAGAAGCCTGACAGGTGCTGACTCTAGTGGTTCAAAAGGGGGCTGTCAACCAACCCCTCTGGCACAATACCTAGATCCCAAGAAGAGACTGTCGCTCTATATCATGAATAAAGCGGGCAACTAAAGGGTGCTTTCCACAGAAACCCCATCAGTCAGAACATGACAAGCCGAAATAGCGGCTATGTACGTTCGGAAAATACTAGGGCATAAGCCCGTTGTCAATTTTCTTGTAGCAACTCCAGCACTGAAACAATTTGGCAGTGGACTGGGTCTACATGTTTTACTATGCACTAATTTTCAATACACTCCATTTGAGGGCATAAGTTCTTCTAGTGGAGGGTGTCTTAGCACTTAGTATAGTTTCAATTACACTGGTTGGGAGACCAGCCTCTCTTCACTGGTCCCCCTCAGGGGCCAGACTTGAAGGTAGAAGAGCTCGGGCCGGGGATGGAATGTCACTTCTTTAGGGTATTGAGAATAGATTCGACACTTGCAGGAGACAGCTGTGCCCGCATTGCCGCTGAATCCCATATGACCCCCATAATATGTCATACTTGAGCAGGAAAGAGAACACTTTCTGTGGCGTTGAGTCTCAATCCTAAAAATTGAAGTGAGCTAGAATGACATCTCAATGTCGAAGCGCTAGTTGCTAAGACTGAGCCAGAATCGGCCAGTTGTATGTGTAATTCAGGATACGGATGCCCTGGAATCATAGAGCCAGGGCTGCATCCGTACATTTTATATATGTGCGGAGTGACATGGCTAGGCCTAATGGAAGGATCCGATACTGGTAGGCTTCGCCCCCGAAAGTAAACCCCAGGAACTTCCTGTGTTATGGCAAAATTTCCATATGAAAATATGCGTCCTTCAGGTCGATTGTCACAAACCAATCATCTGGTTGGATTGGAGAAACAATCATTTTGGCTGTCAACATTTTGTGTTCAGCCCACAAAGGGACGCAACCTCCCTTTTCTCATGGAAACCAAGAAATACTGACTGTAATCGCCTGATTCTCTGTCTGGCAGAGGAGCATGTTCTATGGCCCCTTCTTCCAGCAAAATCTGAATCTTTACTGTGCTTTGTACCTAAAGAGACATACCTGGCAGTAGGTTCCCCGCTGCCTGCTTCTCAAAAAGGGGCACAAGTTTTGGCACTTTGGCTAGTTTTTTTGAGTGTTAGATGTTCGGCATCCTGAAAGGAAGAAATCCGAACACCTAACATTTCGCTGGAGACCGCTGCTCCCCGAAACACCAGTGATGGCGGAGATTGAACCACGGCCTCCTGAGGGTGCTGGTCCTCTACAGTGCTTTGTACCTAAAGAGACATACCTGGCAGTAGGTTTCCCGCTGCCGAACCACGGCCTCCTGAGGGTGCCAGGAAGGAGTCTATATTTTTTATTTAAAACCTTGAGGCGGACTGCGAAGCGCGGCGAGTCCCGCCCCAATCTCTATGAGGGGGTGCTTAGCTTCAGCCACACTCTCCTTTTGCGCTTCACGCCTGGCGAGAACCGGACCTGATCAGGACTGGGTGGCCGACAGTCCCGACCCCTGAGCATGGGGGGGGAGAAGCCTCACAAAGCCCCGCTCGTAGAGCTTCGCCTTCCAAAACCTAGTGGCGGCGGTGTTGAAGGCTTCGCCAAAAAGGCCAGAAGGCGAGATGGGGGTATCAAGAAGAAAGACGCGATCCCTGCCCTTGATGTCTGTGAGATTAGGCCACTGCTGTCTCTCCGTGGCGACCATGGCAGCCATAGAATGGCCGATAGCACGGGCCGTCTGCTTGGTGGCGTAGCTCCGCAAATGCCGCGTCATCGATAGACCCGCCAGTGCTCAGATCTTTCAGTAGGTCAGCCTGGTATGCCTGCAAAGTCATTGTGTGTCGGGGAGTGGGGAGTGGGGATTTTTTCAGAGAGGATAAGCTCCCAGGAGAGAGATAGCTCGCAAGCATCTCTTCAATCTGGGGCATCATCATTAAGAAAAGTAAGATTCCGTCTCATGCGCTTATGCCAGATTTGCATGCAAAAAACGTGCCGCGGCTTGCGGCTTCATTTTAAAGATGGCGAGCCGAGCGTGAGGGACTTTAATAGGGAGAAAATTTCAATGCCCACCTGCTCCCTCAAGACAGAGGATAGCGTGCTCTTCCCCAAACACTAAAAACAGAAAGCATGGAGATCGCCCTCAGCGAGATATTCTTTTACACTAAGGGATGGCACTCATGTCTAACTCTGCCATCTTTCTAGTGAGTAATAAGACACTTTCTATTTTTTCTTTCTTTTAAAAAAGTGCTTGCAGACACGCACACAACAATGCAGTCCTTGAAGACAAAAAGAGCTGAGGATGTTTCTGGTTCATGCCTATTTATAACCTCCAGGTGCACCTAATCAAATGCCGTCACCTAATCGAGGTTATATATGCCAAAACTTTTGTCGTGTTTGACACACATGCTTCAACAACCGGTCATGCGAAGAGCGTTCCCATAGCGTTTTTACGCAGCATCGAGTGTAGCTTTTGAAAGGGAACACTTCATGCCATAACAAGATTATTCATACGGTAAGTATGGGCATGGTTTGGGTGGAGCCATAGTGAAAAACTGGAAGCAGGGAAACATGGCTTTGCTGTTTTTTAGGGAGTGACTAAGTTAGTGTTTTAAGGTTGTTGATTTGACCTGATCTTAAAACTTTCTCCTCTTCAATGTCCAACAAGTTTGTAAAATTGAACATATAATGTAAACCCATACCTCCAATGCACTATGCCTTCTCCAGATCTCACCCTGTTTGGAAAGAAAAACATGACTAAACCAAGCAAGTGCTATTACAGCC
Organism: Clarias gariepinus; assembly: GCF_024256425.1. Lineage (NCBI taxonomy): Eukaryota > Metazoa > Chordata > Actinopteri > Siluriformes > Clariidae > Clarias > Clarias gariepinus. The sequence goes on along the minus strand of NC_071123.1, from coordinate 2,273,388 downwards.
ATTTACTGTCTGAGCAAAAAGCATGCTGTGCTTTCAAAAGAAAAGGGAACAGGTTATGAAAAATTCAGCTTTTGGTCATTTTTAGCCATTCAGACAAAAAAGAGAGAGAGAGAGAGAAAGAACTACTATTTGTCCTTTTAACAATCGGTGTAAAAATTCAATTTTTCCCCCGTTGTGACCTCATAAGAAAAGCCCCTCCCCTGGTTTGTTGCTTAAGTGGCGTGTCTCAGTGCATTTGAGGAAAAATGAAACAGAGAGAGTTTGGGATATAAAAAATGCACTGAGGGATATTTAAGCTGGAGCATTAGCACACACACACACACACACACACTTTAGGAGATGTATAAGATTTGTGTTAACTTGTTAAACTAGTAAAATACAGAAACTTTAATTAAAAGAAACTGTAATTTACAGAAACAGATCCTGGTACTACTTTAGTTTTATAGCTAGTGATGATTTTGTTGCCAAAGAATTAATAGAGGGCCTCTTGGACATAATTTCCTTTTGAGATGATTTCTTTGGTGTACTTCATCTAATTACCATAGCACTAATACCAAGTAATTTCAACAACAACAAAATTTTATTATTATTTTTTTAAATGAAACAACAGCGTACTGTATGCTGTGACGTCATTGACTGTAGAATCAGTCTATACTACAGTAGTGCTAAAGTGGTCTCATGAAGTGTTTAGCAAATGCTTTAAAGCTATGAAAAACCCATTTGTGCTCGTGCTAATCACCAGGAGCACCGGGACTAGCACGTGGCATCCGTATGCTAAGTGCATTTAGCATTTCTAGTCCATTTAGACTTTTGTAGAGATCGAATCTGTTGTTCAGTACTTACTTTTATCTCTAAAGGATTGGATTCTTTCCAGCTAAATGCGCATCCATCACCGTTCACTGAGGGGACATACTGTATGATGGAAACAAAGCGGCAAAAAGAAAAAAACAATTAAGATGTGCTTAGCTCAGTGTTGCGGCAAACAAACAAAGCGCTCTCTCTCTCTTTCTCAGTGAAATATTACACCAATATACAACACTTTGGAAGATACAACATGTACAACTTGTATTATTGTCCATTTACAATCAGTTTTTATGTGAATGTCATTTGTCTCTGTTTAGCTTCATTTGCTGAAACTGTGAGTAAAAGTTCATTTTATCTTTTCCTTGTTTTCTGTTGTGAAAATATGGCATTTTAACACTGAGACATATCCATCAAATAAAGCAGAATCAACAATGAATGTTTAATCCTATTCTTTTATGTGGAAAAGATTTAAATAAATAAACATTTAGTTAGTTAATTACTTGCTCTTTGTTGTCAGAACCAGCTACAGCTACATATTGTTAGTAAATTAGTTTCTGGTTCATAATTGTCTGTTAAATATGTTTGTTCCACTTCATCCCAATGGTGCTCGATGGGATTGAGGTCAGGGTTCTGTGCGGGCCAGTCAAGTTCTTCCACAACAAACCATGTCTTTATAGTCCTTGTTTGTGCACTGGGGCAAGGTCATGTTGGAATAGAAAAGGGCCTTCCCCAACCTGTTGGTAAAAATTTCAAAGCATAGCATTGTCCACAATATGGACAATGTCCATTTTTTTTCTCCAATACTTTTATCCATATAGTAAATATCCTACCTGTTGTATAGTACTGTGCACCCCCCCTCACCCCCCCAACACACTCACACCTTATTCACATTATATTACAATTGGTAATAAACAAGTGCCTAAAGATACAGTTTAAAATTTGGTTGTTTATGTAACAACCTCAGCAGCGACCTTATTTCCCCTCTTGTCTGTTCCAACCACTCAGCATTCAGCATCACCAGTATACTAATCACAAACCTGATCATCTATCATCATCTGCACCTGTTCCTCACTTGTTTATGCCTTACATTAAATATACTGAACAAAAAAAAAATTGAGGGTCTGAAAAGTCCTTCAGGAAGCTTGGAGAACAATTTTGAAAAAATTTTGAAAAAATTCTGGCCCTTTAAAAACGACATATAAAAAAATTTGGTTTTGCACAGTACTGTATTTCCAGCCTATACTATATTTCAGACCATATAGCTGATTTTTATAAACTTTATATACGCACATTTCAATTTGTCACCATGTCAACAGGATCGCAGCTTCCAGTTCCAGAGGAAGTAAAGTTTCAGATTTGACCTCTGGCCTTATCTCTTTGTTTCCTTCCTATTAATTAAGAACTGAATCACAAAAACACCCAGTGCTAAATCAACAATTAAAAGCACCTATAAAAGTTGCCCTCAGTGTCAGACTGAAGCCCATTACTATTACCTTTTTTTGTTGTTGCTAGAACCAGTCAAGCTGCTCGTCACCTCAGTAATCCTGCCGTCCTTGAGTGACTCACTGAGCTTTGTAGCTTTCTCCCGCTGTTCCACTTCCTGTTTTGTTTATGCAGAAAACCTCGGTTCTGTGCTTTGCACCTCTGTTTCCGTGGAGATGCGAAGCAATCTTCCTTCACCGTCATGGTCAGCTTATTCTTTGCTGAAACGATGCTCTGGCCATTCGGAGATGGAGGAAAAGAGGAGTGCGCTCGGATGCTTGGGTAAACACATGCCTGGCATTTCTTCCATTTACATTCCTTTCGCTGTTTCCTTAGAAAATGCTGAAAAGAACGAAAAGAAAAAGTAAGTTTTGCACAATTTTTTAAGTCTCACTCTTGCTGTAGTATGAGGATCAGGAATATTATTATTAATAATAATAATAATAATAATAATAATAATAATAATAAATCAAACTAAACTAAAGGCAAAATTTCAGTCCATTAAAAAATTGAAACAAATACGGAATTTACCCTGAGCCATGTTTAGGTTTGAAGGCAAATGCATGTGATTTACATCATCTTACTTCTGAGACATAAGCAGGGCGTGTGATCTCCATTTTGGCTGAATCTTAAGAGCCTGTGCTCCAAATTGCCATTGAGTTTGATGGGTGTATGGGAAATAAACAACCTAAGTGCAACTTTTCTTCTGTCCTTATTTGAGCATTGTGTGATCTTCTGACCAGTCTGGAGCTTCAGAGTCTGGTGCATTCCTTCTTTCAGGTGTGAAAGACAAAACAGCTAACATTTTTTTTCAGTTCTTGTGTAGGCTTCATCCACCCAAGCTGGAAACCGACCAAAACGGGGAAGCGTCTTCTACTTAAATGGCTACTTTTGGCTAATACAATGGCTAATACAAGAGGTGTTCAAATCAAACTGGTATTTGTGATGAAACTTTTTTGTAACCGTTAAAGTGGTTCAAATTTACAAATGACTTCAAGCACAGTACAATGATGAGAGTCATATTGCAGTAAAACATTAAAACTGTACAAACAAATGTGGGAACTGTACACACAATTTATTACCATCACTACTTGCACGTTACAGGAACTCGGCTGGGGCCAAATTTGCTCCAAGCCATTTTCACATGTTCGGACATTAAAGGAGTTCCTGGGAGGCCAGCATTTTAGACATAAGCCAGGGAGTTCGATCACGGCTCCAATGTACTTAAAAAACTTTCTACCTTGACGGTATCTAAGCCCTAGTGAAACACTGGATTAAGTGCGTTCGTTTATCAGGGGATTACTATATAGAGAAACAAAGGGAGTTTTTGCTTTTAGGACAGTGTTCTGTTATTCTGTACAATTTGTCAAGTCCTGGTTTGACTTGAACACTCCTCGTACAGTATTTTAGAATTGGATACTAGTATGTGTTCTTCCATCTTACTGGGAATGTTTTCAAGCCAATTTAGGTATTCTTTCACTGAATCCCTGGATTCATCAGCCCAAGCAGGATCTTCTTCAGTCCAATCATCTTCAGCCTAAGACGGAATTCCATTTCTGCTCCAGTTGCAGGCTTCTTCTGCCCAAGAAGGGGCTTCTTTGGGTTGAATATCTTCACTAGCATTTATTCTTCTACAGTATGTATTGGCTTCTTCTGTCCAAGCAGGGGCTTTTTTAACTTAAGGAATAAAAACCCAAGCTGAAGTCACATCAACCCAAGCTGTGACCTCTCCAGTCCACCTTTCTTCAGCCTAACAAGCGTAACTCATTCTTTTCCAGTAGCGATTGTTCTGCCTATGCAGTTTTGTTTTCCTCCCAGGTAGAGGCTGTCACTGCTGAAACTAGGGCTTCACTTTTTCAGTCTGAGGGCTTGTAGCAGCATTATAGTGATCTATAGGGGTAGGGAAAAAACTGCCCTTCAGGAGACCATGAATGTCAGGGCAGGACGTGATCTGACTGCCGACAACCACGTGTCAGGTTTTTCTTTAATTTGTCACCCATCTGTATGTGCATAGAGGGTCAAAGATGGGTCAGAGAAACAATTCCTGTAACATTTACACAGGCATTCCTCCATTTCCTTCATCTATATGTTCTGTGGTCTTATATTTTATAAATGAATGTCTGAGTCCATCAGCAAACAGTTGCTCTGTGACGAAGAACCTGCTCCGTAGAATATTTCTCAATCTGCTGTTTTCAATATGAACATAAATTGGAGGACATATGGTGCCGTGTTATTGCTTCCAGATGGCATCAGGAAAGGTTGTAGATCATTATGGGATTCTCCCCGTGGTTAACTGTTTGGTTCAGCACACGGTAAGGGCTTTTGTGTTTGTGTCTCTGTTGGATTATTATTCCCAAGATTCTTGTGAATGTGTGTCATATAAATCACCTGAAGCACTCGGATTGGCCGAAGCGATCGTCTAAATTTATTCAAAATGCAAGCTGGTTAAGTATTTAAATATGCTAAAACGTGCAAGTTTAAACCATAAAAAACAATCTATTTATCATAACAATGTTTAGAATGGTTTCCCAGCAGCACAAGGAACTTCTTAATAGGACATAAGAGCATCTCTACAGCTTTTTTTTTCTCATTAAAATGCCAAGGGATGTTAGCTAGTTAATTAGCTCACGCTAGTAAACTGCTTACATTAATCACAGGTGAAAGCTTTTGGGATTTCAATATTTTAGTCCAAGCACAGGCAGCTTCAGCATTCTTTTTACCTAGCCAATAGCCTAAGAACCTTAACCCTTTCAACCTTAGCCCAAGAAAGACCTCCTTTCTCCTTCCAAAGCTTCTACTACATACTATTGGAGTTAGTGGCTTCTGTTGCAGTCTTTCAAAGCAGGAGCTTTTGCCCAAGCAATGACTCCTTAATGCTGAAGCAAAAGGTTTATTTGTGCAAGTAGGAGCATAATTTTTTTTAAACATATTGTGGCGTGGGCGGGGCGGCGGCTGACGACCAGCATGCCTTGCGGGGATGTCGGTGTGTGTTCACCATGTTGGGGAAAGGTGTTTGGGTTGGTGGCTTCGGCCCTGTTTGTGTGAGGTGTGTGTGACGTGTGAAATGTGCTCCAGTTCAAGCTAGTGCTGAATTGGATGTAGGCTCCTGAGTGAAGGTGCTGCTCATGCCCTACATGCTGTGTGCTTAATAAAGTACTCCCAGCCATTGCATTGGGTAGCAAATAAGCTCACTCGTCTCTCCAGCATTCTTCCCGGCGTAAAAACGCTACATTGGTGTCAGAAGTGGGATGGAGAATAACGGGTTCGAGCGCACAAAGGAGGACCTTCTAAAAATCCAAGCGGGCCGCCGAGTAGCGGAGCGACTACTCGCGCAGAAGAAGCGTTTTCCTGGCGGAGCTAGCGCGAGCACACCACGTCAACCAACGCGGAGCGGGAAGCAGAAAATCCCGGCGCTGGATCTCGGGGTGGAGGCTGGCGCTGCGCAAGAGCCGGAGCAAGATACAGCTCCGTGCGCTGTTAGCCGGCAAAGCGAACTGCCGCTGTGCGAGGCCGAGCGCGCTGAGCCCATATTGGCGGCACATCGCGGCGGAAGAGCCGAGCGACCGCCCGCAGCTCAGTGGCGCTCGGTTCGTGAACCTAGCCGGGGACAGGGCTACCCGTCGCGGCTAGGCAACGAGCAGCTCTCCGGCGTTTCGCGGCGAGGCGACGGCGCGGGTGACCGTAAGGAGGCGCTGCGCGAGGTCGAGCGCGCTGAGCCCATAATGGCGGCACATCACGGCGAAAGAGCCGAGCGACCGCCCGCAGCTCAGTGGCGCTTGGTAGGTGAACCTAGCCGGGGACAGGGCTACCCGTTGCGGCTAGGCCTCGACACCGCTTCCGAGATTCCGCGACGACGCCGAGGCCAGGGACCGCCGGACTACCGCTGCAAGGTTCTCAGGCCTGAGGAACAGCGTACACCAGCAGCCGCTAAACTAGCGCCGGGTGGACGGTTGGGGAGCCCCGCGGGGCTTTACATCGACTGTGTGCCGGACGGCGTCTTACTGCGGGATGCTCGTGGACACCGGCTCCACTGTTTCCCACGGGTTGTGGAACTGTGAACCGCTCATCGCCAGGCAGAAGGGCCCCACCCAGCGCTCGCGGGCACCGCTGCAAGACTTTTGGGTGGGGGCACCTATGGGGCGAATGGGCGTGGACACTCACAGACAGCTCGGCTCTCCGATGTCATCTACCGGGTGCGGTTGGCAGGGCGGGCACGAGTTTTGCCCCAGCGGGACCGTCTTGCGCCTCCACAGCCGCACGCCGGGGAACCATCGAACTCTGGAGGCCGGACCGCCTCAGGACTACATTCGCGTTCACCCCTCACCTGCCAAAGGACGCCGGCGTTCCCACCGCCAGCGCCGACCGCCTCCACGCCTCCGAAACGGAGTTCGTCATGGTGACCAGGGACGGTCACAGCTCGGGTGGGGGCAGTGTGGCGTGGGCGGGGCGGCGGCTGACGACCAGCATGCCTTGCGGGGATGTCGGTGTGTGTTCACCATGTTGGGGAAAGGTGTTTGGGTTGGTGGCTTCGGCCCTGTTTGTGTGAGGTGTGTGTGACGTGTGAAATGTGCTCCAGTTCAAGCTAGTGCTGAATTGGATGTAGGCTCCTGAGTGAAGGTGCTGCTCATGCCTTACATGCTGTGTGCTTAATAAAGTACTCCCAGCCATTGCATTGGGTAGCAAATAAGCTCACTCGTCTCTCCAGCATTCTTCCCGGCGTAAAAACGCTACAATATATTTTGTAGGTGTCTTCCACCCTAGCAGTTTTTAGCTTAATTGGTCTAAAAGGGCACTTCTTCTGCCCTCACTTGGTCGAGCTTCTCCTCTGTGTATGAAAGGTAGGATCTTCTTCTACCTGTGTAGGAGATTTTTCTGCCTGTGTGAGAGCTTCATCCTTTCAAGTACGGTAGGAACATCTTCTGTCCAAGTGAGAGCTTCATCCTTCCAAGTAGGAACATCTTCTGTCCAAGTGAGAGCTTCATCCTTCCAAGTAGGAACATCTTCTGTCCAAGTGAGAGCTTCATCCTTCCAAGTAGGAACATCTTCTGTCCAAGTGAGAGCTTCAGCCTTCCAAGTAGGAGCTTCTTCTGTACAAGTAAGTGCTTCAGCCAACCAACCACGGGCAACTTGTGTCCAAGTGAGAGCTTCATCCTTCCAAGTAGGAACATCTTCTATCCAAGTGAGAGCTTCATCCTTCTAAGTGGAAGCTTCTTCTGTACAAGTAAGTGCTTCAGCCGACCAACCACGGGCAACTTCTGCTCAAGTAAGAGCTTTATCCGTTTAAGTAGGAGCATCTTCTATGCAAGTATGAGGTTCAGCTGTCCAATTAGTGGTTACTTCTGCCCAAGGGAGGCATCACCGTCCAAGTACAGGAGGAGCTTTTTTTTGCCCCTTTTGGAGGGTCCCTATTCACTTTTGACTAAATTTTAAAGATATTTAAAATATCTTTATTAGATTACATCTGATAATCTTTAAAGGGTCTAACCCTGGGAAATAAACATAATTTACATTCATATTAAGATAAAGCTCATTTGAGACAAGAACATGTCTCCAGACATACTATGACCAGTGAGTTGAGAGAAATGTATAATTGGCTAAATCATTTTTACTAATTATACTATTTTTGAAGCAAAAAATTAAGGTTTGCATGGAAATAACCTTCCTTTACTTTTTTTTATATCTCACCAAAAATCAAGATTTTCCTCAAATTATAACACTATTTCTTCAGTTTTTGAGTTTAGTCAGTTTTAGCTAAGTACATCAGTGTAGTCTCTTTTACAGACTTCAGAAAGTGAGCTCTTGTCTTATTAAGTCTTTTCTCTTCTTCTCCTGAATCTCTCTTATTGTCTTCTCACTTTCTTGCCCATTGATCTAAGACAGCAGGCTCAGCAGTCCTGTGCTCGCACACACGATTCAACCAATCAACTGCCACAAAGATCCATCGACTCTCATCAGAGTCAGAACAACCTTGAAACAAGCGGTGTACAGAACACTTCAGTATATTCCTGCACGGCTGATATCTTTGGCGTCATCACAAATTGGATTGGGGGGAAAAAAAAGAAAGAAAAAAAAAAAGATAAGCTCTTGATTGCTGAGAGACCCTTAGTGGTTGTGTTCAGCAGTACGACACAAACTCCACCTTGTTGAGCCATGGCACTGTGCACAGGTGTGATTTTCTCCCGAAAAAAACTCTAATGACAAACACAGGGCTGAGGAAAGAGAGAATTGAGGGCGGCGTGTTAAAGAAAGGTGGTAAGGGTGAATGGAGAGGTGTGAGAGGACGAGACACAAGACTTATATTGGCTGGAGAGAAAAGACAAATCTAAAAAGGATGTGAGGCCTGGGATTGTGTTCTAGAAGGTGATAAACGATTATAAAAAGAAACGGTGTGCACATTAGAGTTTGTTTTTAGCTTTTCATTAATAAACTCTGTCTAATTTATTATCGAGCACAGTGATTTGCCAAAACTTGTGTTATTGCAGCTTTAAACAGTTGGTCGCTCACTGGCCTCTTTTCTCCCTCTCTCTCTGTCTCTCTCTCTCTCTTTCTCTTTCTCGCGAATTTGGAAGTGGGTGTAATTGGCACAAACTTTTTAACAAGGCACAGGTTCCCCAGACAGACATCTACACTGGAGGATCACAAAAGGCCCAGACGTTTATTCCAAGATTGTTGAATAAATGGTTTGATCATGGCATCTATACCTTGCATACTGTACATGATGTCTACATCTTCTATTTTCATCTTCTAATCGGGCACCAGGTGAACAATGCACTTGTTAGCTGTCTTTGCCCCATGTTGGACGCATGCTTACTTTCCATTTCTGTCCTCCTTAACCAGAGTAGAATAACTATTACTCTTAATGGAGTTTATTGGGGCCTTATTGACAGTGTTGGGTGTAACATGTTAGAGAACTTGGATTACTTTTTTGATGTAACGAGTAATCAAACGCGTTAGTTCCGCCATTTAAGTACTCAATTATTTACAGTAGTCACTTTTTTAAAAAAGTTATCCGTTATTTAGACAATTTATGTAATCCATGAGCCAGACAGCAGTCATTCCCAATCCATTAATGTGTGTGTGAAGTCATGCTACAAGCCCCGCCCCCGATAACCCACCCCCCTGTGTTATTCATGCTGTACGTGTTGTGTCCCAGTTGTTATTTTTCAATTTTCCAATGCTGTCTTGGTAGAAGGAAGAAAAGACATGGTGCATTTGAGATTCTAATACAGCCCAAATGTTTCATAACACCATGGTGATATGATGAGAGCTGTGCTAGAATGAGAAGAACCAGCCTTGTTCTTCCCCAGAGATTTTGATCCAGGCTGCTTGTCGGTGTCTGTCAGCTACGGTGGCTGATTCATCTAATATTGATTGATCGGATTGATCTAATAAAGCTCAAAGGCTCAAAGCTGAATTGTGATGATAAACAATCAGACATACAATAATAAACACCTTATTTAGTAAGAGTGTGCTACAACAAGTCATCGACTCTTGTCCCTCATCATTTGCAGGAAAAGCATCCATTGGAGTGCCAAGATCATCAGAATTTTAATTGGGGAAATGATTCACGCTCGCGTTCAAAAGAGACTTCTCCAAAAATACACCACAAACTCCATGCTGTTGAAACGGGCCAGCTCCCGAAAGGTGCGATTTTCTCCTCAAATCCCGTATCGACAACCAGGATGGCAGAGGAAAGTGAGAATGACGGTGCTGAGCCAAACAAAGGTGGCAAGAGCATGAGAGATTGAGCAGAAATCGTATTAAATCGCTCAACGGGAGACCAAATCCCTGTTTTCTTATGAAACCGAAAGAGATAAATGTTCAATGTGCTGCAATTTCTTTTATTTTAACTGTGTGCTGGTTTTGCTACAGTATGTCTTTTTAGGTGTGTGTAAAGCCAGGAAGAAACTAAAGATTAAATTCTTCTATTCAGTGGCTAAATTGCAAGTGAACATTTTTAAAAACAAAAGGAAACAAAAATAAAGCCAAACAAACACTCCAGAACACTGCTTTTGTTTAATGTTTTGTTTCAGTGTAATGTATTCTTCTAATACAGTATTTCTCCATTATTATGTTTTTCTACTTGCATCATAGCTTAGCATGTTTTACTCCATTGTTACATCAGTGATAGCTCTGGTCTGGTCTTGTAAAAGCTCAAGGAAGAGAAAAAAGCTGCTAGAGAGAAGCACCTTAAGGATCAGACACCTGAGAAATATAAAAGTGATGCATGAAACGGATGTGATATGCTCTTTTGTAGAAATTTACATCTGGATAGGCCGCAGCATCAGCAAAAGATGTGCACTCTTAAAAGGTTTCAGAGAGAGGTGTGTGTGTGTGTGTTTTTTTTTTTTTTTATCTAAAATATGATGCATTTGGAAAAAGGCAGGGATAGGATTCTAAGTGAATGTGACAAGGTGCAGAATTGTGACGTCGACACAGGTCTTGTGTGGTGTTACCATTATGTAGGGGTTAGTACAGGACAACCGGTAAACCAGTGACAGGGTCATGTGGGTGCAAACCTTATTAATGTGTGTGGGGAGTGAAGGCTAGTCCGTCTGGTCTGCAGAAGGGTTAGGATGCCCATGCTGACCCGTATCCTCCACCAACAAAAGACCCACGTCAGAACTAGACCAAGAAGCAATGCAATAAAATGGCAGTGTTCAGATGAACAAGGTTATTTTTTTAATGTGACTAAGTGAAGATGACTTAGCAGACGCAGTGCTATGTTCTTCGCAGTGTTCTGCTGGGAATCCTTGGGTCTTGACATTTATTTGGATGTTACTTTAACACCAAGCATCAAGAACGAGGCATACATTGTATTGCTTACATCACACAATGACCTCTCGTACAATTACTTTCACCATATTGTGAATAAGTCGAGGCTTTCCATGCCGGCTTTTCCATGTTTGGAAAGTAATGGAGAGAAACAAAAAAAAAGTTTTCCCATCTGGAGGAGGAAGCACATCCAAATGGCAGACATCTATGTTGAAACATGCGGGGAAGGATTTGTATGTCTGTTTGGGGTGCTGGGGAGTCATTAGTCAGAAACCTCATTAAAGAGTTTAAACAGAGGAAAGCAGAGGGGAGTCTGGCAATGTTTGCGTTCGAGGCTGCGTTCCTCCTCCCTCTTATGATGATAAGCCTGGAGCAGCACGTCTGAGCCAGCGCAGAGACTCTCTCAAGCCCGGGTCCTGTTTCTCTGATCATCGCAGCAGCACGGCTCCTCAAAACACACCGCTCGGCGCTCGCACCGTCTCTGATTTCTACGCTTCAGGGGTTTGCTGAACAGCTCACAGATTCGTGGAGGCCCAGAACAAAAACGTTCAAAGATTCCGTTAGCTTTGTGGCATAGTGCGAGCTGCAGACGTGCATGCTGGAGGTCTTCATGGCTGCCGGGCAGACCTGTAGTCTGGTGGTTTTGTTCCACATGTGTATTACCTGTTGGTTTCAATTCACTTGGTGTGTTTGGGCTGAAATATACTAAAAATATAGACTGATGTGGCAGTGAAAGTGGGTTGCATCAGGATGTTATTCGGTTAAAAATAGAAGCCTTGAGTCTTGTTTATACCTTCAATGTGATTCATTAAATAAAGTTGCAATAAGTAATAAAAATGCACCTAAATAAGGGAAGCTTTTGAAAAAAATGTATTGGATATTGGATAGTTTGATTATGCTTAATTATAAAATTATTAAATGAGGGTAAAAAGCAACCATAACAACAACAAAAAGCTCCTTTGCTCCTTCTTTCAGGAAACAGGGCGTGGCCTCTGTCCCAGTCCCTGTGAAGGAGGCATGGCTTTGGTGCCTATTGGTGCTAATGGAGGAGGCGTGGCCTGTTTAACCATCACTGTATGAGAGCTGTCTCTATGATGTCAACATTTGAAGGCGTGGCCTTTTTACCTATCAGTAAGGGGGCGTGACCTCCCACTTCTTAAAATAACCAAAACGGTGTCTGAATTTACTGTGTGCTTTATATTTATAGTTTATGCACCAGATTGTTAGTATTTTTATTTTGTATCCTATAAGAAATTAAGGTCTCTAACTCTAGCAGCAGAATATTCTGGATAAAAATTTTTTTTTGTCCCACCACACACTGAAAAGCCCTTAACGCCCTCCATTAATATGCTTTTACGTGAACTTTAAAAGATAATTGCTGTCTTTTAAATTCCACTCAAACCTTTGAGCTAGTTGAGTTTGTAAAGCACGCGGGCCTAGGGAGATGCCGAGCGCCTCGACTTGCCCATTTATCAAAGGATCTCATTAACAGAGACAATATTGATCCGGCGTGGTGGAGGGCTAAAGCCAGTGGGAATCCAGCAGCCGCGTCCTCAGATGCATCAAGTCAAACACGTCTAATTAGACGTCATGGAAGTTGTCTCATCGTGCCATGGTTAACAAGACTGGTCATCCAATACACTCGGCCTATTCAATCAGTGGGGTAAACAGTATTAATCCAAAGGCCAGAATAGTGGTTCGACAGCCGAGGGAAGGTCACATGGCTCGTCCTTGCAAAGGAAGAAGAAAGAAAAAAACTCCCAGAACTCTCACCTAGTGCTGCATATGACAAGAGGAAAGACAAGAGGAATGCCACTGTATGATTGGAATAGCAAAACAAATCCCAAACAAGGTAACTGTAATGGAGAGGCAGTAAAGTAAAGTAAGATTAAGGTAAAAAAGTAACAGAAAAAAAAGAATTTAAGCAACGAGTAACAAGTAACATAAGCAATGTAGAGTGGTGTTCAAGTCAAACCAGGACTTTGGATTGTGCAGAACAACGGAAAACAGCTATGAGAATAAAAACACCAATGCACCTATCCCAGTGTTTCACTAGTGCCATGACTGGCCTGCCTGCTTGCTTAACATTTGAAATGCTGGCCTCCCAGGAACTCCTTTAATGGCCCAAACATGTGAAAATGGCTCGGAACGAGGTCAGGACTGCACAGGGGATGTGGCAATGACTCCCAGCCGAGTTCCTGTAATGTGCAAGTGGTGTTTTGGGGAATGATCATGTGTACATTACAGTGTGCAGACACGTGTCTTTTCTGCAATTTTTAAAGATCGGACCCTGAGATCGCCCTGTTTAAGACGTTTGCACCATTTAAATATTTTACTGCAGCTAAGAGTCTCATCACTGTGCTTAAAGTCTCCAATCACCAGAAATGTCATCGCAAGTCCCGGTTTGGCTTAAATGCCCCAGTTAATTAGAATATAAGTAAATATGTAATTACCTATACAACTGATTAAGGATATGAGAAAGTAAGCAAACAGATTATTAATTAAATAAATATAAGAATTGAGCAGTACAAATATTTTCTTATTAATTTTTTTTTTTTTCTCTAAAAGTGTTTTGGTTGTGTTGTGCATTTCATCTGTTTATGTGTCAGCACACTGGATCCAAACGCTTTGGGGTTTTTGTGGTTAAGATTCTGTATTTGTGTTATTTCTTTTTTTTTTTATTAGACAAGTAAAATTGAGTCTAAACTCACACCTAACCCAGGAGGGGTTTGATCTTGCTTGTAGTCTCTCTTTTCCCCATGCCAGTCCGCTGACAAACGCGATACAGAAACGAGACAAGACGAGACAGCATGAAGGCCTTGGCTTTATTTTCTTTCGCTCTTATGTCACATCTGAGAGCTTTCAGAAAGGGAAACAAGATTGCTGGAGATTTCAAGAATGCGTAAAAGGTCACACAAGCAAACAAATGCCAACAGTGTCAAACGGTTTCTCTCTGGAAAATCACTCTGGCAAACACTTGAACTTAATATTTAGAGATTCTATTTCTTTTCGTTTTTTTTTTTTTTTTTTTAACCTGATAGAAAGCAGCTCTGATATGTGTTTGGCCTTTAATTAAACATTAGAGGATTGATTATTTTGCCACGGCTGAATAGGACCGAGGCAAAGCAACCTTTTAGCAACAATGAAAACATTTTTAAACGTCTCATGAAACAATATCGAGACCTCTTTGTGCACGCTGCGTGATCGCGAAGAGAAATTGCACTTCGCCCTGCAACAGCATTCGGTTTGATTGTAATGCAAGAAATTAGGATACAGTACATCAGGAATGAAAAATTTCAATTAATGTTCCATTACAGGTCGCAATATCGAGGCAGTGAACTGTGATGGTAGGTGTATGAAGCGTAAGGGGCAATCCGACAAAAAAACGTTTTAATGCATAAAAGCGTCTTTTCCTGGACAGAAAAGTGAAATGAATATATAAAGTGAAACTGAAATCCGCCAGATGTTCCCACTCTTATTGTGATTAGAGTTTGGTCACATGTACTGTAGAGCTGCACAATTTGCTAAAAAAATATTAAAAATTGCATTGAGATTATTTTTACAAATTTCTCTTTCTCTTGCGATTTAAACTGCTACTGTATGAATGTACCATTTTGCATTCGGATATGCGTCCATATATAAATGACCTCATTACAAGGACGTGCCAGTATTTATTTATTTATTAACTCAAACATAAAAAAAAAAAAAAAAATCAGATATTTAAATTATTGACAAACTCAACATTAATTCCCAACTGTGCTTGTTACCTAGCAAACTTTTGATATTAAATATTTGCTCAGGTCTATATCGGGATTTCAATTGTGCAGCACTGGTCACATGACTATATTATATCGATTGATGTTAAATAAAAAAATATATATCTGAAGCTTAAGTGTAGCTGGCTTGTTACAACCAAATTGATATAGCTATAAATGTATAAATCTATATATTTTATATAAGTAGACTTTTCATTTCTTTAAAGCTGCTTTGTAAGAAGGTGCCCATTGTATACGTATAAATTCAATTGAATTGATTTGAACTGAAATTAATAGATTTTTAAGATTTCTACCTGCATTCTGAGTTTTTTTTGTAATCTCCACCATAATTCTGGTCAATAAATGAAGAGTCAAACAAAGATGTCTTCAGGCCTTCGTGTTGCTTTGATTGTTTCTTTAAATAATGTGCACTTTAACATGTAACTTTAACATAACAGGGTGGCATGGTGACTTGTTGGTAGCACTGTTGTCTCCTACCTCCAGGGCTGAGGGTTCAAATCCCGCCTCTGGTGTGTGTGTGGAGTTAGAATGTTCTCCTCATGCTGGTGGGTTCCTCCTATATTCCAAAGACATTTGTTCTCATTGTGTGTAAGTGTGTGTCCTGTCTTGTGCCCCAGGTTCCTGGGATAGGCTCCATGCCCCCTGTGACCCTAAGCAGTATAGATAACAGAAGGTGAACCTTCTTTGTTCCAAATGCTGGAACAAATGTCATCCTCTTTCTAGTGTACATTGAACTGCTTCAAACATTATACTATTTACACCCACCTTTACTCACTCATCTTCTATACCGCTTTATCCTGTATTCAGGGTTGCAGGGACCTGGAGTCTATCCCAGGAGGCTTAGGGCACGAGGCAGACCCTGGAGGTGCACGGCGACAGTGCTAACCTCTAAACCACCGTGCCTCCTACATCCACCTTGTATCTATTAAAAAAAAATATTTTCTATGTGCCTCAATGTTTAAAGACAGCTACAACAGACTTTTTTTTCCTTCCATGTGGGCACTGGTGGCTCAAATGGTTAAGCTTCTGGATTAGTCATCAGAAGGTTGGGGGTTCAAGCCCTTGCAGTGCCGAAAAAAGCTTCTTTTTATGTCTTTATATAAGCTTTCATTGCATCAAGAGAAAAAAACAAAAAAACAAACAAGATTGAGTGTTATAACCAGGTGCCTTAACGCTAACTAGGTATAACATAAAACATAGGCTAAATGAGACACAAAAGGCTGTCCCTTCCCACGACATCATGCTTAGATTAGATCTGTTGTAGACACACTGGTGTAAAATAGGCTATTCCACTCTGTCTTATTTTGAAAACTTTTCCCCAAAAGGTTCTTCTCAGCTCTTGTACATGCTCCTTTCCCGTACGTCACGGACTAGCCGCATTCTCACATCTCTTTCAGTTTCCATTAAATTCATCTTTAAGGTCAGATTTATCTGATTCTCCTCAAGAAAAAAAAAATCCAGAAGACGCCACCTGCTCGTCTGTGATGGAGCGAAGACGCTTTCAGGCCTGACATTTCATGCCGAGGTTCCCACTTTGAATAAGTTTCCTGGAAAGCTTCAAAGAAAGGTTGACTGCAGCGGAGCATCAAATACCAGGAACACAAAGTCTATTCAGAGAGGGCCGGGTCGAGCTTTAGAGAGCGTTTTCAGTCCAACTTTTGTCATCGCTCCCGTCACCTTTCCCGTTCCTTCTCTTCGTGGCTTTCAGCGCTTCGTTGGATTTGTTTGTGGTCGGGTTGATGTCTCTACTTATTCGACGTTTACCTCAAGAGATTGCATGAATCTATGACTTTCAGACCAGAGAGCTGAAAGTGGAGCATCATCAGAATACTATTTGTTAATCCCAGTTTTTAGAAAAGTTTTTTTTTTTTCAAAATGCTATAAAAAAACAAGAATTTATGATTCAATAGTTCTCTCGAAGCTTTATTTTACTCATCAACATGCAAAGAAAATTATGTGCAATGTTTTCAATGATTTATGAAAGGTTTTTGGCAAAATAAACAAATAATAAGTTGATGCTTGCAACACACACACACATACACACATACACACATACACACACACACACACAAACACACAAAGTGGGGACCGAAGCATGTTTACCACTAAGTTACATCACCTTTCTTTTAATTACATATTTTTAATCGTTTGTAAATCCATGATAATAATTATTGCAGTTTTGCAAATGGAATTTCTGCTCGTTCTTGCCTGATACCAGACTTCAGCTGCTCAACAGTCTGTGGTCATGGCTGTCTGATTCTCTTCGCCTCGTATGCACCATACATAGATTTTCTGTAGGAGACCAATCTGGACTGCTGGCTAGCTAATCAATCGTGCACACTCTGTTTTTATAAAGCCATGCTTGTTGTAGTGATGTCTTGCTGAAATCTCCATGAGCGTCCTGGGAAAAACAAGACGTCACCTTGATGGCACCATATGTCTCTCTATGCAATGCTGTAGGCACTGATCCACCCTCATACCATGACAGATGTTTACTTTTGCACATTTCTTTTCAAAGAAAAGACTGACACTAGAGCGTGTAAAAGTGTTAAGGTAGACTCCGGTGGATCTCTTCTATGGCAGGTCTTAAAGGGTGAATATACAGTATAAATGATGATATAGAAAACGTACATACTGCAGATTTAGTTTTTTTATTTGCATGTTAGAAAGCATCTCAACGTTCCCCTCCTGGAGAGAGGGTGCAAATGAAGCCAAATTGGAGCCAGGTTGTTTATCGCAGTGTCAGTGGCATAGCCAGGAATTAATTTAGGGTGGATTTTGTCTGCGAAGAGCTGACAAATCTTCTAGCGCGCCACATTGCGAGACGCTGGCGCCTTATAAAACATGCCGTTGCTGTTCAGAGGCATCACGGCTGGGTCTGTGGTTGTGGCGTTTCAAAATAGGATTCAATCTCCCGGCTGTGGGTGTTCTGTGATGCACAGCAGTAGCCTTCGACACTAAGCGCACGCTTCACAGAGCGGTCGTAATGAAAACAGAGCTGACGCGCCGGTGTCCTGATACGGGTCGGAATGTCGGGGTGCGAGCAGATAAAGTGCGTGAGTAATTGCGGTTTGCAGCGCAATTATAAATATGCATTGGGTTTCTATCAGGGAGTCGACGTTGCCTGGACGCAGTGAGCTGAGTAGCTTCGAATCTCGTTCCAATGAACTCTGACAAGTGAGAAGTCTGAACTGGAAGTTTGTCAGCGTAATTAGATATTTATGGAATAATTTGCAGCTTATAGCAAGCCTGAAAGAGCAAGACTAAAGACTAAACAGGAGAAGGAGATGGGGTTTATAGAGCGGTGAGGCTGCAGCATTTCATAGGTTAGGTGAAGAGAATGAAGCATAGTGGAACAATGAAATACACCGCATGTGTTGTGCTGTTTGGGGAAAATAATCAGGGATGAAGCAGAGTCGATGTAAATGTCTATTAACATTCGTATTCATTTTGAAACATTAATTAAATCTGTTGGTAATGTGTTGTTGCAAAGTTTATTAATTAATACATTCCAAACACATCAAATCAACGTGTATCAACTGAGTTCAGGAGCATCGTGATTTATATCATTTATCTCGAAGTGATGTTTTACAGGGAGGCTTAGTGGTTAATCTTGCACCTTCAGGGTTCGGGTTCGATTCCTAAATCTGTGTGCATGGAGTGTGCATGTTCTCCTGGTGCTTGGTGGGTTTCCACAAAAGTCCAAGGACATGCAGAATAAAGTTGAAATAGGAATAAATATAATGGTCAACATTGGCCTCCACGGTCCCTAGTTGGCCTCCATGGTTCCTACCTGGACTTTAGAGGATTCTGGATGGATGTGTTCAAATAGGAGATGTTAAAATATCACGGTGTAATATGTTAAGAATTTGTCCTAATCAGTTTATTTGGATTATTTACTTTGCTTACGTGTAGTTTAAGATTCTTTTCGTGTATATACTCCGCTGAATATTTTCCTTCTATCACCCCGAATCTATAGCGAACGCTAACCTTTGCATGTATACGCTGAGAATAAATACTCAATACTCAGTGCTTCTCCGTCGCCGTAAAGCCTTTGTCGGCTGTGGATATTTGTGAGATTGGTTTTGTGCTTCATGCATGTAAAGCTATAGCAGATTCTGTTCCACTCGCTGCACAAAACCCATCTCGCCGGCGCTGTCCAAACTATGTGGATATATATTTATACAATAATAGTCTGAGGACGAGAGAGAGAGAGAGAGAGAGAGAGAGAGAAGTTCCACATTCTGGTTATTTTTATGGCCCTCTGTTATGCAGAGCGTAAATGAGGCCTGCAGTGCAACATTTCTGGAGTCATAATTCCAGCTCGGGTTGAAGCCTCGAATTAAATCAGGCAAAAAAAAAAAAAAAAAGAAAGTCCTGTTGCTTTCCTCAAACTTCATGACAGTAATGGGCTATTTTGTCAACATAATGCCCCGGTAAATGGGGCGGGGTAATGGTCGCCTGCACTGATTGAAATGGAAAATAAAAGGCAGGTATGGAGGTTCTGGGATGCAACCCATTTTGAAGCCTGGCCTCCTAGAGAATAGTGTGTTTTGCGTGTGTCCGTGTGTGTGTGTTTCATTCACTTATTGGACCATGGCTTCTGGATAGCAGAGCTGTGAGCCGTGAGGCCATTTTCCCAGAACTGGATACGGTTGATTTAGCTTTGTGCCTTCACGCTGATGTATAAAATGTGAACATTTCTCAGCAGTTTGGAGCGTGAATCGAGAAGTTTAAGATGGAAGTCAAACTCGCGTGATCTTCAACATGAAGCCTAATCATTTTCTTCTTGTCTGCCGATGTGTATATACTCCACATTTAGACTTCAACCCAAAGTAGGGGTGGTCCAAACCACAGTGAGAAATGTCAGCATGGTGAAATGGTGACAGCATGGTGTCTCTTAAATGCGGCTCCACTAGACTCGGCCATAGGTTGATGGAAACCTGGAGAGAAATAAATGTTGTGATAATGCATGAGGTTGTAAAAACAATGCCGCCCATAACAAACATGATTGTTTTAATCCCAGTTTTCTTTTGAAAATGTCTCGGATGGTCCAAGGCAGTAACATATGAATGAGAAAAGCTCCAGTTAGGATGATGTGGCGTGTGAACCTGTCAGGACCAGTGAAGAGGCGGGGCTAGTGAATGTGTCACCGGAGGATGTTTGGTCTGTGAACCTGTCAGTTTCAGGGGTTAGCTCGTGTAGTTGTCAGTCCTAGGTTTTATCAACCATAGCTGGTTCTGGGAAGTTTTCTGTCCTAGTGAAGGAGGTCTGGCTTGTATAGCTGTCAGCTCTGGTAAAGAGACGAGATGAGTGTGGTCTCTGTCTCTCAGGTCCACTGAAGGGGTGTGGTCTAAGCTCCTGTTGGTGGTAGTGAAGGAGACCTCGAGTCTCATTCAGGGAGGACGATTTTGTATTGGTCAGTCCCAGTAAAGGCTATTTGTTTCAATGTGTGGTATAAATAAAGGGCACATGGTCATTGTGTCAATCCCAATTAGAGAGGCATGACCTGTGTACCTGTCAGTCTCTATAAATGGGGCGTGGCCTATGTACTGTACAGGGGAATCTTGGGGAAGCATGTATCGTCTGTGTGTCTAATAAAAAAAAATGTGTGTCATATGGAGTAGTCTGTTCCAGTGAAGGAGGCGTGGCCTGTGTACCTGTCAGTCTCAGTGAAGGAGGTGTGGCCTGTGTACCTGTCAGTCTCAGTGAAGAAGGCGTGGTCTGTGTACCTATCAGTCTCAGTGAAGGAGGCGTGGCCTGTTTACCTGTCAGTCTCAGTGAAGGAGGCGTGGCCTGTTTACCTGTCAGTCTCAGTGAAGGAGGCGTGGCCTGCGTACCTGTCAGTCTCAGTGAAGGAGGCGTGGCCTGTTTACCTGTCAGTCTCAGTGAAGGAGACGTGGCCTGTGTACCTGTCAGTCCCAGTGAAGAAGGCGTGGTCTGTGTACCTGTCAGTCTCAGTGAAGGAGGCGTGGCCTGTGTACCTGTCAGTCCCAGCGATAGAGGTGTGGCCTGTGTACCTGTCAATCTCAGTGAAGGAGGCGTGGCCTGTCAATCTCAGTGAAGGAGGCGTGGTCTGTGTACCTGTCAGTCTCAGTGAAGGAGGTGTGGTCTGTGTACCTGTCAGTCTCAGTGAAGGAGGCGTGGCCTGTCAGTCGCAGTGAAGGAGGCGTGGTCTGTGTACCAGTCAGTCTTAGTAAGGGAGGTGTGGTCTGTGTACCTGTCAGTTTCAGTAAGAGAGGTGTGGTCTGTGTACCTGTCAGTCTCAGTGAAGGAGGCGTGGCCTGTCAATCTCAGTGAAGGAGGCGTGGTCTGTGTACCTGTCAGTCTCAGTGAAGGAGGTGTGGTCTGTGTACCTGTCAGTCTCAGTGAAGGAGGCGTGGCCTGTCAGTCCCAGTGAAGGAGGCGTGGTCTGTGTACCAGTCAGTCTCAGTAAGGGAGGTGTGGTCTGTGTACCTGTCAGTTTCAGTAAGAGAGGTGTGGTCTGTGTACCTGTCAGTCTCAGTAAAGGAGGCGTGGCCTGTCAGTCTCAGTGAAGGAGGCGTGGCCTGTCAGTCCCAGTGAAGGAGGTGTGGCCTGTGTACCTCTCAGTCTCAGTGAAGGAGGTGTGGCCTGTCTGTCTCAGTGAAGGAGGCGTGGCCTGTGTACCTGTCTGTCTCAGTGAAGAAGGCGTGGCCTGTCAGTCCCAGTGAAGGAGGTGTGGTCTGTGTACCTGTCAGCCCCAGTGAAGGAGGTGTGGCCTGTGTACCTGTCAGTCTCAGTGAAGGAGGTGTGGTCTGTGTACTGTTCTTGTCAGTTCCAGTAAAGAAGGCGTGGTCTGTGTACCTGTCAGTCTCAGTGAAGGAGGTGTGGTCTGTGTACTGTACTTGTCAGTCCCAGTGAATGAGACATTACTTGTGTACCTGTCAGTCCCAGTGAAGGAGGCGTGGTCTGTGTACCTGTCAGTCCCAGTGAAGGAGGTGTGGCCTGTGTACCTGTCAGTCCCAGGGAAGGAGGCGTGGCCTGTCAGTCCCAGTGAAGGATGTGTGGTCTGTGTACCTGTCAGTCTCAGTGAAGGAGGCGTGGCCTGTCTCATTTTCAAGTGCCTCACTACATCACTGAATACACTTGTGTAATTAAGCTTGGTAGAAGTTTTTGAAATTAATCAAGATGATTTTTACAGGCCAACAGAGGGAGAGAGAGAGAGGGAGAGAGAGAGCACTCAGTGCTTTAATTTAGTTGAGTTGATGAAATCCATCATTATTCTCTGACCGCACTTTGGAACTAGTTAGAACAGAATATTAATAGAGTTCAGACAAAGGCATAAGAAGAGCTGCAGGCGAGTCACTGCCGCAGAATCCACACACAAGTTTCTCAAACAATGCAAGTAGCATAACCACTATTATTACTTTTAGGCCATTATTACTTCCTCCAACATGAATCTTGTTATTACACACACTGTTATTAAATGCTGGTGTATACACACATGACCTGAATGAGCAAGTGCTTTAAAATGCCAAAGGAACGGTTCAGAATTAAATCATGTGCAGGATTTTTTATTTTTTTTCCTGCCACACAAATAAGCAGTCAGGATTTGTAGCGCTTGTAGTTTGATTATTAGTTTTGCTCCGGAGCTACAAGCACACGAGTAAAACATTAGGCGTACAAATCTAATATAAGGGATATTATCATCCAAATCACTTATGACATCATTTAAATGAGCTCATGGTTATAGATAACAGTATCATACAGTGTTAGTTTGATCGTACAAATTGCACTATTTGGAACGGACACAGAACATGTTAGTTCTTGTTCTCTGTCATGTTGTAGCATCTGTAAACAGCGTTCCCTCACCAGCCTGGACCTTGTCCTGGTTTAGAGAAACCGCCAAGTGTAAACGCCGCTGTCCTGAAGACTTGCACTGGACACACACTTGACAAACACCTAAATATAACATTAATGAAAATAAAGACGAAAAAAAACAGGTTTTGAATAAAATGAGGATTTAATATTAAGCTTCAAATAGAAATTCCATAAATGTTTTGCTGATTTTAAAAGTGCTCATAAACACACACACACACACACACACACACACACAGGAGATGAAAGAATCACACCCAGATAGAAACCTGTTTGTTCTGCAAAGCAGCAGATTGCATCGCCCCTGTCCTGACTTCAGGCTCGAGTAAACAGGTGTTGACAGAAATCATGACGAATCTAAAATCCTGCGTAAAAAAAAAAAAGAAGCGTTAAAGACTGACCCTGAAGTAAAACCCATCTCCACATCGTGTCCTTGCATGGATAATTTATTCCCCATCACGTGCTGACATAAGTGGAACGCAGACCTCCTTGACCTGTTCTTCTTGTAGAGATGGACGCTTTCTTTTATTTTTTATTTTTTATTTTATAGAAAACATCTATTTCCTCTGGCGCTAATGCTGATTGTTGATTTATGAACTGGAACGAATAATAAATAATGGAGAGGGTTCATCGTTGCATACGCTCCCTAAGCCTCGCCTGCAGGTTTAGCCAGATATCTGTTATTTATCTGCTGTTATTTTGTTCTGGATTAATGTGAGGACGTGTGTGGGAGGAGAAACACAGTCGGCAGGGTTCCACAGGTTTCATCCAAATGAATTTAAGATATATTTTTATTCTTTTTGTTTGAAATAGTTAAACACCAAGCTTCCACAATGGAGCAAAAAAATTATAATTTTAAAAACATCTTCAAAATATGATAAAAAAATTAATGATTTATTACTAGTCAGTTGAAAAGGGAGAATAAAATATAATTATTCGATTTATGTCAAATGCTTGATGTACACAAACTCTACTTATTTAATTATTCATTTATTTATTTATTTATTTATTTATTTATATGTGCATTTAAAAAAGCATGATGTTTTAATGTTGTTAACATTATAAAAAAAATGAGGGAAAAAAACTAATTATAAAAATATAATTATAAGTACTTTAGCAACATTAGCATGAACACCTGTAATAAAGTATGGGATTTCCTTTCTTTCTTTCTTTCTTTCTTTCTTTTTTCTTTTTG
The DNA here is from genome assembly GCF_024256425.1 of Clarias gariepinus. NCBI lineage: Eukaryota > Metazoa > Chordata > Actinopteri > Siluriformes > Clariidae > Clarias > Clarias gariepinus. Next base: position 2,249,517 of record NC_071123.1, on the reverse strand, counting down.
TATTTTTTATTAAATTCTCATGTTTTCTAAACAAATCTACTCTGTGCAAAATGCTCATTTTTTTATAAATATTTGTTTATTTATTAATTTTATGTGATGCCTTTGTGTTTATGCAAAACAACATGCTTGCTATGTCAATTATTATTTATAATTTTCACATTTTTATTGTTTATATTCTTCATAGCTTTTGTTGTCTAGCAATTTTTCATTTCTCCCTTGTGTCTTTTTTCCTTTTTTTATTTTAATGTCATTTTAATATATGCAATGTTTATCTTAATAAACAGTTAAGTTGTTTATACATTTGTTTATTTATATTTCTACAATACCTTGATGTTTATTCAAAGCCACATGTTAGCTAGGACAAGTATTATTCTCACACCTTGGTCCGATGTTCTTTTTTTAATTTGGTATCTAGCAACCTTTTGTTCTCCCTTGTTTTTTTTTTTTTTTTAACAATTAAATTAATTTATTCCTTACTGTTTTAGCCAATTATTAAGTATCTGTAAAAAAAAAAAAAAAAAAAAAAAAAAATCAAATAATGGGTTTAATGGTTCAATGGGAATTCCCTTTAGTACTTTACTTGCTAAAAGACTAAACTGAAAGTTCTTTCTCAGACAAATCGATGGCACTGGAGACTCCTTCCATTAATGTTAAGTAACATCTCTCACCAGAACACTATGACACGGTGACACGTCTCCCGTAGAACAGTGTGTGAGAGGGTTGCTGCTGTGTGTACACCTTCTATTCAGTGCAGTTTCTATTGTTAGCAATTAGCATCCGGATAGTGTTGCATGAGTTTGTATTATACTGCGTGACTATTACTCCGGGATTTATTTAAATGAGTTGATGCACTTTTACCTTTTTAGTTTTAGCACCTCCTGTTATTAGCTAAATGGTTCTCTGGCATCTGCATGATATTTCCTCTTGCCTTCGCACAAGCTGTCAGTCTGTACGAGATTCCGACTTGTATGCAAGTGTTGTTCCGTGATCTCAGACCAGCCGGCTTTTACGTGACATGAGCGATGGCACGGTCAAGCCAGAGCACGGCCAATTGAATCTCGCATTAGACATGGCTGAGGTTTAACATGGTGAAAAATATCCTCGACGAATCTGGACAGGCGAGTCATCCATTACCCCAGGGCTCAATTTCCTCCCTCGAATTTTGCCCGTCCGCCATTAGTCTCTCCTCATTAGGGCCATGCTTAGGGACGTTTAGGGCCTTATTACGTGGTCCAGGCTAACGTGGGCTGTTTCAGTCTCGCAGGAGAGCAGCAGGGCAAATAAGTGTCACCTCCATGATATCTTTAGCGCTAAGGCCACTGCTGTAGCGGCGATAGCTTGGCTCGTGTGACCTGCTGCCAATTAGACGCAGGAAGAGTCATTGCCTCAAGCTTCCTCCTCTGCATTCTGATTAAATTTAGTACAAAGACGCCACACTGTAATTATAGAGTGCAGGTGACAAAGCTAGTTCAGTTTATTCAGGGTTTCGTTTCAGGCTAGTGTGCTAGCTCAACTAATTCGCTAACTGCTAAATGTTTCGCGTAAGCACGAGGACTAATTAAAACTTTTAAGCTGAGTCAGCGCCCAGTGTGAAGAGCAGCAAGAAGTACCAAAGTGCCAAAGGCTAATACCATACAGTAGGTACACTGTCAAGACAGAAATGAACGATTTTTTACTGCTTTACCTGTCTGTCTGTCTGTCTGTCTATCTATCTATCTAATTTGGCTATTAAGAGATTCTGTATCTGTAGATCCCACTTACGAATAGCACCAAGAAAACATTATTTCCCATGTCTTTTCATCCAGACTGCTTTATCCTGTATACAGGGTCACGGGGCGCCAGGAGAATGCCAATTAACCTAATCTGCATGTCTTTGAATTGTGGGAATTGAGAAGTACCCGAGGAATACCCACCAAGCATGAGAAGAACATAAAAACTCCAGACCCTGAGATAGGAATCATAACCCAGACCCTGGTTTCATTCCCAGACGGTGTTTAGTTGCAGTGTTAGGGCCTAACATTACAATTATTGCAAGTAATCACGTACCACTTACAGAGTCCGTTTTCCAAAATGGCAGAAACTAACCTGAAACTCTTCATTCACAAATAAATTCCCAATCGTGAATGGAAAGCGTTTTAATGTGGATTGTAACCGTCTGCATGCTTAAACACAAGATTAAAAAGATCTCAGGGAAGGAAAATTACAATGCGGTGCTGTTGTGAGTGATGCAACCTACTGACACATCTTTGGTCTTGGCACAGCAGTGAGAGGAGATATGAGATGAGATATGAGACTTGAGCAGGGACTGGCATAGGATCAATTATTTGACGATGTGGCATCTGTTTTTCTGATTGATGCCCGAGGAATTAGCTTAATGCCCCTGTCTTATAAATATTTCCTGATCAAATTCCAGAGACCACCTCTGGATCCGCAACAGGGTTTATAGGCTAAAACACGAGGAGTGGGAAATTCTATTATCAGAAGCAGGCGGAAATAGTGACCAGGTGCTGCTAAAAGTTCAGAAGATGATGACAAATTGCTGTTTTGGTAAGTAGAAGCAATAACAGTGCTGACATTACATTAGTTATTAAAGGTTTCGGATAGATTGTGTGCTGTAGGTGTCAGGAAGCTTTTTACTGTAATGTGATTATCAGCTGAGTGAGCTTGACATTCCTCGCTGTAGCCTCTAACCAGGGATCTCATTGGTGCTATATGAGATTGCCTGGAACCACCACGGCTGACAGGTACTGCTGACTTTAGGAAAAAATGTGAGTAAAATTACACCCAGGTGGCGCGAGAGAGAGAGAGAGAGAGAGAGAGAGAACACAAGGTCTTTGCTTGACAGCTGAAGCAGTGTGAGAAACTTCAGTGTGGAAGTAAAGCATCTCTGGAGCTCTTTTTCACACTAGGATTTGTCAGCACTGATGCAAAAACATGTGGTTTGGGTCTTCTCCCAGCTGAGGATTATGCAACCAAACACCCTTGAGTACTCTATTAACAGATTTCTTTTGTCTACATGTTGTACATTTGAAATCTTTCGGCCTGTTTCGTCAAATGGTTTAGAAACCGTCCCTGTGCAAGCGGCCCATGTTTGATGTAGTTTGTGTAGTTCAGCGGTGACTCAGGCACACCTTTAGTGTCAAGGTCAAATACAGTACAGAGATATGATTAAGGTGAATGAGTCAATCTGGTGATAACTCATGGGACCAAACAGCTGGGCCAGTAAGGAAATTCAGGAACAGTCAGGTCAGGTGAACCATGTGGACATGTGAGTCTTTTAGATTGAGTGTTTTCACATCAGGCTGTTTGAATCGCCATCACAATCACTTAAATCTGAATCTGTAATGAATTTCAATCAATTGTAAATTGACTATTAATTCCCTATTACTGAATCCTTTAAACCTGTATGGAATCCCTAGTTAATAACTATAGAATCATTTTTGAATCATTATGTAGTCCTTATCGAATCCCTATTGAACCTAATGTCTCGTCATTGAATCCTAATTAAACCTCAATTAAATCTGTATAGAATCCCTAATGAATCACTATTGAATATTTTTTAAATCCCTTATGAATCCCCAATGTTTAATCTGTTTTGAATCTGCATCGGATCCTTATTTGAATCCTTATCAAATCCCAAATCCTGGTACAATCCCAATCAAATTCCTGACGAATCCCTATAGATTCCTTATTGAGTCCTTGAGAACTAGAGAACGAGACGGAATCATTAGTATGTCATTAATATCCTTATGAAATAAAACTGGATTCTAGATAAATACATTTAACGAGGTTACTTTGAAATACTGTTTAATTAGATAGAAATTAAATATACCTGCTATGCTTACTAAAGGAAAAATCAAATAGGTAAACACTTGGAAAAAATATTATTATCATTATGATAACATGTATAGTCATAGTACTTTAACTTAGGCACTTAATACTAGCCAGTGATAAATATGTATTTTTGTGCGGCTGTTTAAAGATATAGAATTCCTACATGTCAGCCAGTGCTAAGTGTGTCCCAGACCAGACAGGAGAAAGTGCCACTCGCCCGGTGCCTAAGAGAACGCCAATTAATTTAGCATCCAGCTTTAACTGAGTCCACTGGGTCAGGCGGCGTTACTCTCTCCTGGCGCCCAATGAGCCGTTCACGCTCCCCAGCTGGGAAATTAATTCAACTTTCGCCTCGCTGTTTGTGGCTCAGTCTATGTGTCTATGTTATGGAAAGAAATACTGTAGGTTCTTATTAAAAATGTATGGTTCTTGCTGTGTGGTAATGCATGTGTATGGGGCATGATGCCGACGAAGAGTTTGGAGGCAGGTAAAAGAAAATCTCAAGCTGAGTGACAAAAGTTTGGTTATTTTAAAGTTTTTCACAATGTTGGCCCGTTTAAAGAGACATCAGGTGCACCTCCCACTGGCCCCGCAGACCTCTCCTGAGGTTTCCATCTGTCGTTTGCCATAAAAATCTGCCACTGTTATTATTATTATATCAGTGCCATGATACACTTGCCATTTGGGAAAAGAGCAAAGAAAACCAGATAATTACGAGTTCTTGTAAACTTGTTCTGAAGTTTTCTTTTATTTACAACATAAAGTTGAAGGTGTAGCTTTATTATTATTATTATTATTATTATTATTATTATTATTATTATTATTTGGCTTATGTTACACTATATGGACAAAAGTATGTAAGAAAACCTGTTATTTATTCAATTCTGGTGTTTCAATCAGGTCCCTTATCCCCAGTGAAGGACAATCTTCATGCTTCAGCATACCAAGACGTCTTGAAAAATGGAATGCTTCCAACTTTGTGGCAACTGTTTGGTGAAGGCCCCTTTCTATTACAAACGCAGTGCATGAAGCAAGAACTTTTATAAAGACAAGCTTTGATGAGTTTGGTGTGGAAGAACTTGACCATCCCTAACCCTGACCTCAAACCTCCATCGAGCACCTTTGGGATGAACTGGAACGGAGATTGCGAGCCAGGCCTTCTGTTTGTCCAACATCAGTGTCTGACCTCATAAACACTCTACAGAATGACCGGGCATGAATTCACACAGAAACACTTGTGGGTGGCCTTTCAAGAAAAGTGGAAGCTGTTATAGCTGCAAAAGCAGGGGGGACCTTATATTGAAGTATATGCATTTGAATACAATGTTTGTTTATACAATATAGTGTATCTTATTTGATCAATTCGACCAAGCTTTATGATTTTGCTGACATCTTTAGCATACACGTAACCTACAAACAACATACAAAAGTTAAAGCCGATCAGTGTGTGTATTTGTGTGTACTGTATGTAGATAAAAGTGAAAGTCTCAAGTCCAGTTCAGTTCCTAGTTGAAACACTACAAAATAGAGAAAAAATTCTAAGTGAATACTTATTCAAAGCACTACTGTGCTTCATTGCACCACACTGCATTTTATGTCAAGGCTCCATTTTCCTTTAATATCAGATCTTCTTCATGCAACATTTAAACCCTTACACACTCTCAAAGCTCTTTTTCTTTCATTTATTTGCCCCCTCCCTTTCCCCCGCCCCATACAATGTTACACCTAATTACTCATTATAGCTTATCTTAACGGCACCCGAGTGAACTTGTCATTACAGGTTGAACCTGATGAACATGTGAGCGTAGGGTTTTGTTAAACACACACCTGTGAACTCTTTCTCCTTCTCTCATACTTTTAACACACACTAAATAAAGCGTGCGCGAGCTCCGTGTGCCTCCGAGCGCCTCGGGCCTATTAAAGATTTCACCTAATTGGGTTCATGCAATTATCCACAGTGTGTATTTAGAGCTGAAAGGCATCTCATACTGTTAAGAAAATCGTGCTTACTGAAGATCTCATTTACATTTATCTCATATTTTTACTTTGTCTCCAAGAGGGTGGTAAGCTTTTTGTGTGTTTTGAAGTCATTTAATTACTATGTCAAGGGAAACTGAGCAAAAAAAAATAAATAAATAAAAAAGACAGAAGACAGGATGTGTCTATAGGAACAGAGAGATGACCTGAGTGAAAGATGTAGATTAATTTTCCACATTACTATATCAGGTGACATGTTATTTTTGTTGACAAGATAACATTGATTATTTTAAACTCTATTATTATTATTATTATTATACATTTTATGACTATTCACCTAGTTCAGGGCATATCCTTACATGTGCTGTAAGGTTAACATACACTACAAGTCAAAACATTTGGACACACATTTGGGCTCCTTGGTCTTTCCTAATGTTTATTTCTTAATTTCTAAACCGTAAAACAATGCTGAAGGGGTTAATCCAAAATGCACAATAATCTCCTCTGAACAGTTGATATTGAGATGTTTATCTGCTACTTCTGCTCTGTAAAGCTTCATAACGGCTCTAATCTGAGGTGCTGGTTGTTAATTGGTGATTTCTGAGGCTGGTGACTCTAAATGAACTTCTCCTCTGCAGCAGAGCTCAGTTTAGGTCTTGCTTTTCTGGGAAGGTCTTCATGAGAAACAGTTTCATCATGGAGCTTCATGGGTTTTGCAAATGCACTCGACACAATTCTGTTCTTGCGAGAACCGTTCATGTCTTAAAATAACAATAGAGTATGTGGATGTTGCCGTTACTTAATTACCTAATGCCCTCAATGTCAGAATACCTAATGTGTTATTTTATAGTTTGGAAATCTTGAGTATTGTTCTAGATTGTAGAAAGTACAGTAAATCACAAAACGAAAATCATTGAAGTGTGGAGTGTTTCCATATTTTTGATTGGTACTGTGCAATATTATTCAAGATTCAAGATTCAAGATTCAAATAACTTTATTAATCCCAGAGGGAAATTGCTTAATTATGTTATGCTACTTAAATTTTTATAAACAGTCTGGGCAAAAAAACAAACAAAAAAAAAACAAAAAAAAAACAAGGATAATTGAAATTTCTGGAATCGGGTCAGGAACTGTCCGACACATTGTTAAATCCTGTGGATAGTGCAGAACCCTCAACTTTGTGGGAGGAAAAAAAAATCATAAATAGAGAGATCACTTAAAGAGATTGGTGAAGTTGTTGCATGGTTAAAAAACCGACAGCCGAAACCAGAGCTATGTTTAATAATGTGAAAGTAAGAACATTTTCAAAACCATATACAATGCGATGAGAAGTAACAGGATTGGGACTAAACAACTTGTGTCCATAACAAGCATTCACCCTGGACACTCTGGACATTTCCATTTTATTTCATTTAGCACACTTTTGCACATTGCACATTTATGGTCATTACATCTTCACACTCATGCATATTTGTACACATTTCTATTTAAATTTTATATCAATTTTCACACCAGTTTCCATATTTGTGCAGCCATATTGTCTATATTTTGTACAGCTAAGTTTTTCAAAAATATTCTGTATATTTTATATTTAGTTCTATTTTTCTCCACAGCTAAGCTTTTCTATATTTTATTCTCATTCTAATTAATTTCTTATTGACATTCTTGATTTTAAGGTCACAAGAGGTCGTATAAGCCTTTCACTGCATATCGTACTGCATATGACTGTGTATGTGACAAATTACATTTTAATTTAAATTTGATTAGTATTTAAGAAAAGATTTTGTTGCTTGAGTTTGCTAGGGAGCATACAGTAAGGACTGAACTTTGGAGCGATGGGAAAAGGTCATGTGGTCTGATGAGTTCAGCTTGAGTCTATTCCAGAGCGATGACTGCGTCAGTGTAAGGATTTTTTTCTCTTCCCTGGTAGCACCCAGAAAATAGCCATTTAAATCCATTACCAACCATTAAATAGTTCATCTAACATCCCATAATAGCAGGACTGTGAACACCACATTCACACCTATTAGGTTTCTCTCTGCAAGATCCCGGAACATTAGGAAATGAACTTGCACATAAACCGGACACCATAATTAAAGCTAAAGGCACTCAAACGAAATGTTAATGATTGGCTACATTCATTATTATAATTGGGGAAAATATTAAATCTTAAATATTAAAGTCTACTAATACAATAATTATAAAAACTTTTTATTTAAAATACCCCTTATGCTTTATTGTCCATTTATAACTGTTATTATAAAGTATTATTAACTTTACATGAATAAATTGTATCTTACAGCATACCAATAATATGAACCATTTTAATTGGCCACTTTTATAATTTTTGTAATAAATACTCAAGATGCCTCATAATTATGCACACAGCACCACTAATCATATTTTATCACAGGATATTAGAAGGAATTGTAATAAATCATAATCAGAAGTGTTCACCGAATTACAGCACATTACTGGAGTTGATTAAAATACTAACAAGGAGTCATAAAAAAAAAAGTTCCAAAATATTGAAGCCCTGTTGTAATGATTTTATGAATCCACACTTTAGAGAAAGTGTTCCTGTGATGGTATCCTGAGCAGATGTTACAGTGGCCATTATCTCCTGGATGCACAATAAAGACTTAACATGTGAATCATTTGTATTTTTCCGCGATATTGAAATCGGGCTTCGTGTAATTATTCAACTAGTGTAGAAATCAAACTGTCTTGCACAATATTCCTTCAATCGCATTCCTTTCACTGATGTCAGAAGGGTGGATGGATGGACAGATAGACAGACAGATGAATAGATAGATAGATAGATAGATAGATAGATAGATAGATAGATAGATAGATAGATAAGATGGATGGATGGAAGCATTAATATGGGAAAAGTGAAGAAACTAGATTTTGTCAGTTCTGAGTTCTAATGTTAAATAAAATGGAGCTTTATGGTTCTGGTCCGAAACATCAAACATCACTGGTGTCGACAGGTTGATTACTTCTGTTGTAAATGGAAAATAGAGTGAATTTTATTTTACAAGTAAAAGAAATAAAGTGGGGCCTGTACGTGGTATACTGAGAGTCGAATGGATGGAAGCCTAAATTGAAAATTCAATATCATATTGAGATAATTTCAAGCAACTCGACCACAAAACAGCATCTAATTTCTGACAATTACATTGTTGGAATGGTTCCACTGAATGAAACGAATCTTCTTTTCTTAGGAAAAAAAAAAAATCACACTCGTATCCCATCTGTCTCCACGCCATGACAATGCAATAACTACATGTCAGTTCGTTCACTCTGAGCCTGTATTTGAGGAAGGATAAAAAAAAAAAAAAAAACAGTTTCTGGGAAGACTGAAAGGAGATAAAGCTTTTGCGTGTTGTGATACCAGCGGTGTAGGGCGAATGAAACGATCTCATTACGCTATTTCCAGCAGCCAAAGAGACAGCATCAGCACCGTGTCACTTCGGTACACTTCTTTCCTCCTCCGCATCTTCATCCACATCCTGGCCGGCGTTACATCAGCGCCGTGCTCTCCGTGTAACACTGTCGGGTCAGTTGCACCATTCTGCATGATGTGTGTTTTCATCCACAGGCTGTGAGAAACATTCAGGTTTCCGCTTCAGGCGACGCCGATCGAGTTTCCTGATAACGCTGTCGTCGCTGAGCGTTATTACCCAAAACATTGCAGCGCCACGTTCAAAATGCTTGGAGGAAGAGAATTGCTGGAAAACGGGCCACACAATATTCCAGCTGTCTCTATAAAACAGTTGCTTTACAGCTTACAAAATGTATGAGGTTGTTTTTTTTTTTTCTTCTATTTTTATGTCACAGCTGTTGAATATCTCATATATTCTGCTACAGTACTGGACATTATGCATGACCTGATGTAAGATCTGAAGCCTGTGCTATAGGATTGACATAGGCATGTCATAAACATCTCACAGCATGTCTCATTAACTGTCATTAAAACATCATTCCTATATAGGTTCAGAAATATCCTGTAAATAACATACAGTACTGTAGAAGTCGAGTTTAGGAATCATGTTGTACTACTTCTCTTGAATTTAGTGTCATAAGTCTGACATAAGCACGTCATAAAGATGTCACAACATGCATATCGTTAAAACATGATCCTTAATTATCATAGAAATATTGTAGACTTCGTATCATGTATGTATTAAATGTCGTATACAGTAATCATGTTTATGAATCCTGCATGAATACTTTATTTCATCTTTCTTAAAATCGTCTCATTAGTTGTAAATGAAGAACATCATACCATAATCATCACCGTATAGCATATAAATAATAGCAATCTACTGTAGATTAAAAAGCATGCTCTAACACTGTTTTAATTCTGTCTTTAGATTGACACAGCATGCCTCAATAGCCACTATCGAAGCATCATAGCATATTATTTTAGAAACAATATAAGAATAATACTCGTTATGAAGCATGCTGAAATGCTTCACTTAAAGCCTGAGAAAAAGGAGTGACATACGCATGTCATAAACAAGTCAGCATGTATCATTATCTGTAATACATGCTGAAACACTCGTCATTTGACTGACATACTGTAACCATGTCATAGACCTGACATAGCAGTTGACATAACATGACATTTTCTTTTTTTACATTATTATTGAATGTGTTATAAGGTTTGACACAAGCTATACCATGTTGTCATTGTCATAACAGTTATAAAGCCATGTCATAAACCTGTTATTAGCGGTCATTGGAACATCATACAACATAAATATATGGGTATTATATAGAAATAGAATAATAACCCTGTTTGAGGAACACTTTATTTATACTTTGTCATAGGGCAGACATAGCCATTTTATAGATATATGTCACAGAATGCATCAAATCCCCTTCATTAATTCTGTTTGACACTTTTATTGTATACTGTATCATAGGGCTGATACAGCACGTCTAATTAGCTGTCACTGAGATATCATAACATTTCAGCAAAGCAATAGTAATTATGTTCACTACGCATGCTGTAACCCATTACTGAAGCCCTGTGGCATACGACTGACATAACCATGTCATAAACATGTCACAGCTTTCAAAATGAGCCATCACTGAAATCATTGAAAATTCATAGCAATATTATAAGATTCAAATATTAATCATGTATCACACATGCTGACACACTGGAACTTAACTCCTGTGTCATAGAACTGACATAGGCACGTCACAGCCTGTATGATAAGATGTCATCATAAGGCATTAATATCAGAGGAAATATGTTGCAGTTTGACACTTTAATTTAAACATGTAATAAGACTCAGACAGCTCCATCATTAATATAGAATGTCACATACACAATTTATTCCCTATAATAACATGTCCTCTATAATATGACTATGTCACTCCTATGACAGCTTATAATTCTTGCTCATTTCATCGATCTAGCGTTATGATCTTTCTAATCATTTATGAGAGCTATCAAAACTATTTATATTAATGATAAAACTACACTTATTAATAATGGGACATAACGTGTCACATGCTTATAACATGGTTATGACAAAGTTATGAGGTTCAGGTGTTTCCAATATGTGTTATAAATAAAAATATGGCGATGTGTCATTCTGAAATGAAGAAAAATAATCCAAATAAAAAGAAAGCCCCACCCTTCTTTTAATATTGTTACATTCTATCTTGTGCAGTATGTTTTGTGGGCGTGGCTTTAGAGAAACCACTAAACAGAAGAGAGATTGCTTTTTTTTTTCTCAAAAGCTCCAAACTCATCGACTATACCTTAAAAACTGTCAAAGCAGGACTTCCTTTTAAAAAAAGATAAAAGTTACCAGATTCTATACAAATATTTGGGTCGTATAAAGTAATGGCACCTTTAAAGCCCAGATGTTGTAATGGTGAACAGAATTATGGGAAAGGACAATAAAATGAGATGAGTCCTTCATTTTTTTATATAATTAACCCCAAAAGACAGGTGTCCTTATACTGCCTTCCATATTTATTTTATAAGAGGTTATACTCTTACCGCATGGTGATAGACAGTTTTAACAGCTTTTCCAGCTGCCAGTTAATTTAGCATCGTGAAAATGAATGTAATAGTTCAAGAAGAGCGAGGCTGGAAGAGTAAATATGTTAAATAATTTTAATTAAAAAAAAATTAAAAAGGGATAAAAACATGCATTTCAATGAGGGAATGTGGTTTTATTTTCATTTCTTTATATTGTATTGTTTCTTACATTTTTCTGAAACTTTCCGAATGCCCACCATACAGTATGCCATACTTAACATCTTCTTCTGTGTAGTTTCCATGGTGACAGCTGATACATTATCTTTCCAGAGATATTAAATATATTACAGAAGTATTAAAAAAGACCTTCATAATGATTGTATAAATAGAGCTCTAATAATAAGTGTGACGATTTAAGTAAAGAGCGCTTTAATAAATGTTCAAGATTTTTCAGCGATTCTTAAAGCTTCACTACAATTCAAGGAATGAATTGAAATCGTCCCTCGCTCTTATGATTCATGCAATACATTCTGAAGTGCTGAAGTTCTGTTTGCATCGTCCTTGGACAATAATCACAACCAACTGCAGACGTGATGTAAAAGGCAGTTAGCATCCATGAAGCAAAATAATGGCCAAAAGTATTTTCAAAAAGTTTAATAATTATTCATTTTTTTTTCTTATACACTTTTTATTAATATCACTGTGTATTTGCATAGAATTTGCAAAATAAGCTTTAACATACAGTAAAAGAAAAAACAGAAAAGAAAAGGGGACAGAGCCTCTTATAATGTATAGGCCTATATATATATAATTAAAAATACATAGTATTTAATTGTGTAAATATATATATATATATATATATATATATATATATATATATATATATATATATATATATATACAATTAAATATTATGTATTTGTTATTAAATGAACAACTTTAAAGTATCAAAACATCAGTGTATCAAAAATAAAACACAAGATAAACAAAATGAAATATGTCTTTTCATTTCTTTCTACAGTAAGTGATTACAGGCAAATCTACTTAAGTTCATACATTTCCTGAAAGAAATTAATGAATTAATCTTTCAATCCTACAGACCTAAATTGTAGACAATCTAAAAAAAAAAACATTTAATATCACACCATATAACTGCCTGAAAGACAGACAAGCAATCAAAAATGAATAATAATGAATAATGAATGGTAATGAATTAATAATAAAATGGAATATCTTACATATCCACTGATTTAAATTAAACAAATAATTTCATTCAAGGTTAATAAGCAGTATGAAAAGAAATGTAATTAAATATGTGACGAAAATATCAAATTACCAGGAAGAAGGAAAGAAAAGGAAAAAAAACTGCTTTAAAGTTATTTAAAAGGCAGTAAATCTCTCTCTCTCTCTCTCTCTCTCTCTCTCTCTCTCTCTCTCTTTCTCCTTTTGACTCTTGGAACATCTAAAAGAGGTCATACAGTATAAGAATGTTCTTGATTATTTCTAAATCTATTATTATTATTATTATTATTATTATAATTATTATTAATGACATTGTGAAGTTCATTTGACTCAAGTTAAGCTGCACCAGAGTTTTAAAAACTCGCTTTGGCTCCTACCTTGATGTGCTTCCTCAACTTTAAACTTCAACTTTAAATTCTGAAAGTAAACATTTCATCTTGTGGAAATTACCCTGTTTACTGAAGAAGGCCATAGATTGTCATCTGTGTTGACTTTAGAAGTCCCGTCTGTCTGCTGCCACCAGTCAAAAACCAAAACACCTGCTACATGACTGGCATGTCAGGTGGGAAGGCAAATCATCTTGCACTGTCAATTAGGTGTAACTGGCTGCAGGTGGTGAGCTCTTTACAGTAACAGTGGAATAAATCACTGGTGCTCCTAATACTAAATTGATGCACAATGCTGTCAAAATAATAATTAAGTACAGAGCAAGCTTCTTAAAACTGGCGTAACCATATAACAAGACTAGTCTTATCCAGCAACAACTGTGCTTATGTGTGTGAAAGGTTCTCAGTCATTCATGTGAGGGTATCTGAAAGCTGGGACATGTCCACTGGACCTCGTGTTTTTTAGTTTGTTTGTTTTTTTCATTGTGAGACTGAAGAAGCTATTTGAATAGCATTTCTATCTAACAAAAAAGCAGTCCAGGTGACATGACTGAACTCCCAATTACCCGTGCTTACTTAACTAATAGTTACAGATTTGTTAACAATTTGTCCCGGTTATGTGTTTATGACTTTGATTTATGGCTCAGTTGAGGCAGAGCTTACTTCGGCTAAATGAACTTTAACACTCTAATGAACGAACTTATCTTTGCATGTTTTTTTAAAATGTCACCACTGGGGGAAAAAGTGAGTTTTCACTATTATGCGTGTGTAAGCAGATTCATGAGACACATTTGTATCTGCCCCCCCCCCCCACCCCTCCAAACATCTAAGGATCTCTGACTTTTTGCACTTATTTTACTCATTGGTTCATTCATTCATCCTATATACTGCTTATAATGTGTACAGAGTGACAGGAGGGTTGAAGCCTATCTCAGGAGAAGTATTGGCGAGATAAACTGTGCCAATCCATCACAGGGGGCCTAATTGAAAATTAGCAAATTTAGGCCTAAATGAATAAATAATTCAAATAATGCTAACTAAAAAGTAAAAGAATAAAAAATCATTTTGAAAAGCTTTATTTTATTTTTCTCTCATTTTAGAATAATCTTTTAAAAAGATCTAAACCCCAAAACTGTGTCATTTCTTCTCTGACCATAAAACTGAAGCTTGACTTGGAACCTCGTTTTACGCTCCTATCAGCCAAATATGTAGAAAAACTCTCCCTAAATAGCCTTGGCTGTGGTGAAGAGCCCCTGTGACATGTAGGAAGCTCACACCAGGAGGCGTGAAATCCGCGTTTAAGGCCCGGTGCATGCCGGCTTCACCTCTCAACACCCGAGATCATAGAGGAGGGGCTCAGGGGCAGCTGTCTGCCTGATGACAGGGACGAGAGCGAGTCCAGCACAGCGCACACCTCTCTGTCTTTCCCTGTCTGTCTAGCCAGCGCTGTGTGCCTCCCAGGCTGAGATTACTCATTGATGTGTACGCTCACGACTCCTGGCCTCTGCATCCAGGGCTCCGGTATAAACCTCATCAAAGTGAGATATGGAGGTCTCTCATGCCGCTTTCGCCGTGCCGCTCTCACACTCTCCGAGCTGCCTGGGTAAAGGTCAGGGCTTTAAACGTGTTGAAGGAAAGTTGAGGCTGGTGCAAAAGCGCTGTGAGTTATGTTTGATGTCAGTCCCCCGGCCCTGGATGGACTTCAGTGGGCCGCGCTACGCAACCGATGCTGGAACATGAATGAAAAGCAACTCGGTGTGATTTAAGCAATATGACAAAGGCATGATACATACAGTACTGTATGAGAAATGAAAGTGTCCCAGAAACAAAGCAATGGTGCATTTACAAGCTATTAAAGCTGTTTGGTGATACGTAATGAACCCTGAGGGTTTGTATTGGGATGGTGTGATGACTCGGAAGTTAGCGCTGATGCCTCACACCTACTGTACAGGGTTGGGGGTTTAAATCTCACATTGATCTATATTTGTGGAGTGTTCTCCTCTTGCTTGGTGGGTTTCCTCCAGTTTCCAAAAGCATAATAGTGTAGAAGTAGGTGTGTGTGTGGGTCTGTCTGTGTTTATGCCCTGTAATGGGTTAGCATTCCATTCAATGTGTGCCTGCTTTGTCCCTTTAACTCCATCCCACGCCCACCTTGACCTTCTACATAATTAGCAGTACAGAAAATAAATAAATTAATGAATAAATAAATAAATAATATAATGAATTAACAGATGTAACGCTGATGAAAATAACTAATCTATTTAAAAAATGCAGGATTTTACTGTGATTTTAGCCATCCATCCATCCATCCATCCATCCATCCATCTAGAAGCCTCTGTAGTCCTATTAGGAATGGTAAAGGCCATTGGTCACCATTGTATTTATTCCCATTTTTACAACTGGGGTTGGACCTCCAGTCAACATTCACACACTCATTCACACACTATCG
Source organism: Clarias gariepinus (assembly GCF_024256425.1). NCBI lineage: Eukaryota > Metazoa > Chordata > Actinopteri > Siluriformes > Clariidae > Clarias > Clarias gariepinus. The sequence goes on along the minus strand of NC_071123.1, from coordinate 2,233,619 downwards.
GCAATTTTTTAATACTACCGTAATCAGCCTAATCTGCATATTTTTGGATTGTGGGAGGAGACCGGAGCACCTGAAGAAAAGCATCTGGGGAGAACATGCAAACAGACCCCAAGGTGGGAATAGAACCTGGACCCTGGTGGTGCAAGGCCACAGTGCTAACCACTATGCCACCATGCTGCCTAGTTACAATTAACTACTGTATGCATATTTACCCTCATGTCAGCTGACTGATGATTCCAGTCAGTTTATAATCATTAATAATAATATGTATTAAATTCATAAATAAATGATAAATTATATGAGAATTCATGTTTCACGAATTTCTATTTGTTCAGTTTAAAGACGCTCTGGTTCCATTTGATTGCCATTTGTTTGTTGGTGCATTAACCCTTTAATGTCTTGTGGAATCAGATGGTATCGTAATTTAAAGAGAGAGAGAGAGAGAGAGATCTAATACATAATTATAAACTGCTAAACTCTTGAACTGGTATAAGTCTTAAAAACACACCGCTCAGGTAAGAAGCGTTTGCTCATGTCAGATCCGGACCCTTCTCTATGACACGATATTCACCTCTGCGTAATGAAAACATTTCCGAAACCCATTGCATTTAATATCCTGATTACGCTCGGCATTTCTCACTATTTTTTGCTCCAGTTTCATTCCTGCGATACAGCATGGCTGAGATAACGCTGCAATTTTCCACCTCCGCGAAGATCAGGACACCCTGTTTCATATCGCGCCATTCCAGAAACTGCAATCTGATCTTATTGCATCTCTCCGCTCTGATTCATCAGCAGTCATTTACACCTTGAAAAAATATATATAAATAAATAAATAAAAATCTGACTGAGTGCTTTAATGTTTGCCTTTGGCATTTCGCAGCAAAGCAGAGTAACACTGAGGATTTCAGATGTATAGCTTGAAAAGCATTGCCATTTATTTATTCATTTGTTGATGTTTAGCTCTGATGCACTTCCAGTGGAAGGTAACCTTAAGATACATGTTTCAGTTCCAGCACGATGTCTGTGAATCCTTTTGTGCTCTTTCTTTAAATAGACGAATGAACAACTTGTTATTTATGCCGTGCACTCTTGAATTCCGCCTCGGTCAGATGGTATTAATAATTTCTTTTTTCATACAAACACATCTTCTTCTATTACAGTAGCATTGTATTCAACACATAAACAATAAATAACAAACATCGATTTTGGAAGGAGTCTCCAGGGTCAGTCGGAGGTGGATATGGATCATGAAGTTACAGACAGACGAGTGTAGATGTTGCGGTTTCTCTGTAACATAACATGTTTTCATGTAGTCCACAACACTAAATGCAACTTCCAAATGGTTAAAAAATGATGACACATTGCTGTTCAATAAATATAAACATTTTTAATCTTTGGCTTTTTTTTGTGGATTCTGGTGAGCTGATATTTGGAAAAGTAAACCGTCTCTTGTAATTGTCTCTTGTATTAATTTATGAACCTACAAACTATTACACTAACACATCATAAACCTTTAAAATGCTTTAAATATATCTCCTACGCAAAATCATTTCCAAGTCCACCTCAACCAGAGAGAATGTGTTTCACGAACGATGTGTAGTTGATGCATCCGTTGGCGTCCTCTTGCCCCGCCATGAGTCGATCCACCTCATCCTCGCTCATCCTTTCTCCGAGCGTCGCGAGAACGTGACGCAGTTCTGCCCCCATGATGGTTCCGTTGCCTTCTTTATCAAACACCCGCAAGCCCTCAACAAAGTCCTCGAAGCTGCCCTTGTTCTTAGACTTGGAGATGTGCTGCAGCATGGGCAGGAAGGTCTCAAAGTCCAGCATCTTGCTGTTCATTTCCTCGGGACGCGGCTTCCCGAGGACCTTGAGGACGTCGGCGTTGGTGGGGTTCTGCCCGAGCGCTCTCATCACGTCTCCGCACTGAGCGTAAGTGATCTTCATCTCGTTCAGTGGTGTGCGGTCGAACAGCTGAAAGGCTTCCCTGAACTCCTCGATCTGGTCAGGCGTGAACTCCAGCGTCACGGTCTTCGGGTCGAATGCGGGTTCTTTGGGAGGCTCGGGTTGGGCAGGAGGTGCAGCCGGTGCGGCCTCTTTTTTCGCCTCCGGCTTCTTCGGCTCAGGCTTTTTGGGCTCCGGCTTCTTGGCTTCTACTTTCTTGGGGGCCATTGCTGCTGTGGATGAGGGACTCTTTTTAATTACGTCTGGGATTATTGTTATGTTTTGAGGTCAGAGAGAGCGAGGCAGGTCAGAAAGCTCAGGCCACAGAGGATGAGATCCTCTGGTGGAGCTTTTATATCAGCTCGCCCTAGGGAGGAGAGATTAGGTCCACTGGAGATGGTCCTATGGAACTCTATAAAAGGAAGAAGTCCAAAATAGATCAGACTGGACACGACGCCAAACAATGAGCTATTGTTTTCAGCTGCTAGCACAGTCAGATGAGTTCCATCAGCTGTAACTGCTAGAGCAGGCTTTTCTAGGATAAATCACCAGATTTGTTTTTTCAATGCTTTATCTTAATGTTTTATGTAAGCTAGCACTGAAAATTAAAAAAGAATTTAAGAAGTGCACATTTTAAACATGAATTAAATACAGGATAATAATACAAGACTAATGTGGTTAAGTAATAATGAAAACTTCATTCACTGAGGCAGATCACTGGGTCTGTGTTATCATTAATCACGTCCTACTCCTAAATAATTAGCTTGCGATTTTGTCCCAGAAATCTCACTTGTTCAGTCTACATATAGATCTATTCAACATTTATTCTGCACATGATCCCCTTCCGTGATATATCCAAGCTCCTTTTTTTTGTACACAGTGCATGTACTTTTCTTACTATTCTACCCTTTTAGTCCTTGGGAACACAGATGAAAAGCATAATTCATCATGAGTCACGATAAAGTACAGCGAGAAAGCAGAGCGAGAAAATAAAGCCGTTTAATTTAGTTGCACACAAGGTTGCTGGGAAACTGCCTTTCCAGCACTCATGCTGAAATTATTTTGGGCAATGCATACTTTATGACTTGGCCTTAGGCAAAGTTGAGGTTTGAAAGTTTTGAAGCGTCTGCCAAATTCTCCTTTCTCTCGGTGGATTCGTCAGTCAGTGCTTTTTTACTTTTATTATTATTATTTTTTCATGGCTCCCAATTGACAACTCATTGTACAGTAATAACTCCAAGCGACAGCAGTATGAGGCTGTATGCGCTGAACAAAAGTAATAAAACCTGTATGTATGCGCATATACAGTATATATATATATATATATATATATATATATATATATATATATATATATATATATATGTACAGTTCGCTCTTTGAGATGATTGGCCAGAAACATGTTGATTAATGGTCTGTAACAGCAGCTCTGACAGCAATGCAGCTGCAAATGACACATTTATATTAACACACTTGTTCAGTGGTTTATATTATTTTATAGTAAGAGTGTATTCGTTTATTGGGACGTGTACAATAAGTGATGGAATAGATAATGTTAATCATTGGATTAGTAAAGTGCACTTATGTTCAACATTCATGGAAGGAGTCTCCAGTGTCAGTGCTTTGTAAAGCTGTAAAGTCTTTAGGGCAAAATGAGGTTACAGTTACAGTATGTGTTTTCTGCTGGTTTTGAGAATTGTGGGAATTAAATCTGCAGTATGGTAGCCTCACACCTCAAGCGCCGTGGGTTCGAGTCCCGCCTTCGGTTTCTGACCACAGTCCAATGTCATGCAGAGAAGAATAATTGCCATTTCTGAATTGACCTTAGCGTGTGTGTTTATGTGTGTGTGTGTGTGTGTGTGTGTGTGTGTGTGTGTGTTCAAACATACTACCTTTTATTTTTTTAGTTTATTCTTTAATGAATAAAAAACCTATATAAAGGAACCTCTGCATCTTCTCGCTACTTTATTATTTCTCTTTACTTCTTATATTATAATCTACATTCAACATTCGAGTTTTATAAGAAACCATATATATATATATATATATATATATATATATATATATATATATATATATAGTATTATATGAGTATTAATATCCTATCTATATATTTCCTATCTATGGTCTTTACAAACTGTCCCCCAACATGGTAACACAACCTTTGCATGCAAATAAGCCTCTATATTTAGGCTCGTGGTAAATCAGGGCCTGTGGTGTTATCTCAGCTGAGACAACCCCTAGATTCAGAGGTCAGGAGGTCAATGCTGTTAAGATTTAACATTTGTTTAGCACTCGTTAATGTTTGCTGAACATTTATGGAAGGGGACTCTAGTAAAACTGCATGTTACTGCATGCCTTGCATTTTTTTTTTAAATACACAGCAGGTCATCTGTTGAGTTTGGTTGTATTGTTTAATACAAGAGTCTCATCTTGTGGTGTTTATTGGGGGACAAATGGTTCATTCATTAAACTCTGTCAATACTGTCTGAACGGCTGGCACAAGTGGGTGTTAACTGCCATGAAATTGGCAGAGCTCTCGAAATTGGGTCGCTTTTTGTTTTGTGCGACATGCCAACTTTTTGTTTTTTATCTTTTTAATCTGTACTGCTTTCGTCTTCGCCTGGAAAGAAGAAAACCCATTTTAGCAAGTAGTAAATTCCAGTAGAGGCATTTATCTTTATGTTAGGCCATGCCTCCTCTCTGAATGTCATGGCATTCTGGTGCGACATATAGTAAATTGTTCATTTTGTCCAAACTAAACCAATTAGATGCTCAAAGTACTGAAACGCTCACTCACGACCCTGCATTTGGGGTCGTTTCATGCTAACAACAACAAAAACAACAGCAGCATCAACACAAAACTGGTTAGTCAGTGTTAAGCTTTAAAAATGTTTGGGAACTGTACACCTGAGGATGAGCAGGATATAAAGGAGCCAGCAGAAACGCAGGTACAGTACATCGCAAATCTGCTTCTCTGGCACTTACGCTCTAGATAGAAATACACAAAGTAAGCGCAAAGGAGTCATCTAGTGATTCAACATCGTCTCCACACAGACACAAGCTGCCAGAAATCATATGACTGAAAACAAGAGCAGAGCTGGAAAATACAGCTAAAAAAAATAAAAAACAGCAAAACATAAACTCTGGAGGAAATAAAGGTCGATGTTTAATGATTATTTAAAATCTGATTATTTCTAATTTGTTTTTGGTTTCGAAAGTTTGCAAATGTAACTTAGAAAAGAATGTGGATTATTTACAGTTCTAAAAGTCTGGAACCACAGCCTTTTAGAACTCTTAATATTTTTTGCTTGTTTTCAATTTATATATATATATTCTTTCTCTTATTATAGAAACAAATGGCATTGAAACCAGCTCCAGAAGACGGAACAGAACCAGACCTAATAATACTTTTTCTTTTGGCTGATTTCAAGTCAGTAGTCTACCAGAATTGGCCCAGAACAATCTACAGCACTAAAGTAGGAAACACTCTCCACATGGAACATCATCCAATCTGATAGATCTAAGAAATGTTCAGTGTTCTTGTATTTAACGTTTACACAAATGTTGCCTGTCAATTTGTGCACTTGCAGTAATTCCATCCATCCATCCATCCATCCATCCATCCTGTTTAGAGGCATGGTGGGCCTGGTGCCAAGGCAACTTAGAGCACAGTGAGGTACAGTACTCCATGGAGGGGGTGCCAGCCTATCACAGGGCACAACAGGCAATTTGGAAATGCCAATCATTTCTCCATTCATCATAAGTCATGCATTATAAGATTATTTATGGATGGCATGGTGATGTAGTAGTTAGCACTGTCACCTTGCACCTCCACAGTCAATGGTTTGATTTCTGCCTTCCGTCTGTGTGTATGGAGTTTACATGTTCTCCCTGTGCTTGGTGGGTTTCCTCCAATCCAAAGAAATGAGGATTAGGCTAATTGGTTGTGCCAAAATTTCCTGTAGTGCATCTGTGTGTGTGTGTGTGTGTGTGTGTGTGTGTGTGTTTCATGTCCAAAGTCTCCTGGGATAGGCTCCGCGGCCCCATGACCCTGTGTACAGAATAAGCAGTAGAGACGATAAGTGACCGTTGAGGTTGTTCTGATCTCAAGTGGATGTTAGTCATCTCTCCATGTTTGTCTAAAGGAGTCGACTCTTCACCAAATGAATCAGTAATGATCGAAACTCGTGCACAAATTTAAAGACGAAAGAAGTGCAATCAATATAACATCAGGTTGTGAATTATTGTGATTTAAGCTTTGAAACACTTTTCTCTTTCTCAAGATGGCTCATTTCTTATAAGTCCATTCTTAAAAGCAGAAAGTCTTGCGGATCTCATCACCCCATGAGTTGTGTAATTGGCGAAACTTTTCAGCGGGGTCTTCTTCCTTATAAATATTTATTTTTTTCCGATGAAGAAATCCACATTTCTCTCTCTCTCTCCCTTTTTGATTTGCCTGAAAATGAGTCTGTGGAGCTGGAATGCCTCATCTGTACTTGATGGAGGCACATCGAGAGCCACTTGCTATCCTTACAAATCTTTCCCTCGCCCCCGAGAGGTTAATCAATGTGCAGTCGAGCAAATCGATAGCGCCACTCAATGACGCTGGAAAGTAACCATTATCATCAACTCACTCTATCGAGAGCAAAAATGCGACAGAGGGGCAAAAAAAAAAAATGAGAGGAAAGAAGCGAAAATTTTTGCTTACATGCCAGGGTTGTGCTTAAACCGATTTGCGATGTTCGACTCTTATTCAGGGCATCGTGAATTCATTACCTCGGAGGTGCACATGCAGGGACCTCTCTTGATTAGCCGATGGACTTCATGGCCATGGCGCAGAGAGCCAGAACGCAATCAATATTGTTTTCTCTGGAGGTTCTACAGTATGTGGGATTTCACAGGTGTCTCCATGACAACAGAAAGCTGGGGGCCGAGTAACCAGTGCGGCATTTCATTAAATTAAATTATTTATTTTATAGTTTTTTTTTTTTCTGGATTTACAAAGCTCCATGTAGATGAAGGGTGGTACAGTACATTCGGATGTTATCGTGCTTTAACATATTTGTAGATTTCTAAAATATTGAAAATGCATTTATTTGTAATGTGTGTTTATCAAAGGGAATTAGTTATTAAGCAAACTGTAACAAAAGTACAGTGTCGCCCCAAACTAAGATCTGAGTCTGTAATATATAGTGTGTCCCTACTGTATATGTTGTGATATATATATATATATATATATATATATATATATATATATATATATATATATATATTTATCTCTATTAGTACTACTTTTAATAATTAAATCTTGAAAAAAGAATTGATTGCGGATGATGGATAAGTGATGATGTGGAAGGAAACATTTGATCCCAGGTTGTGGACGGAGAGAGAGAGAGAAGAGAAATGTGTAACCAGCAGGTAGTGTGTGATTGTTCTCACCTGTGTGTTATTACCTCAGCTACCGTCTCTATATGTTTTTTTTTCTTTCAGTCCACGCCGTGAGCCGGTGAGAGAGAAACAGAGGTGGCGGATTCTGCACACAACACACATGATAACTGAACCCGAGCCAGAATGTGAAGAAACTGTGAACTGTTCACACTGATTGCTTCTTTTGTTTTTTCATTTATTTATTTATTTATTTATTTATTTTTAACTTAATGAGACCATGTTCTGGAATACACTTAGTAAAAAAAAAAAAATTTAAAAAGTGCAAAAATATATTCTGGTATATGCCGATGTGTGTAGTGCAGCAGGTGGTCAGAGTTAGACGTTTCTTTCTGTTTATTTGATGCATGAAGGTGTGCTACATTATCATAAAACAGGTTACTGTTAAACCTCCACACAACAGTGTTCTGTAGAAGAAGCTGATATGTTTTTCTTTGTCTGCTTGGTGAACGTACTTGACCTCTGGCTAAGTGGCCTTACAAATCAAATTCAAACTTTATTTGTCACATACACAGTCATACACAGTGCGATATGCAGTGAAATGCTTAGACAACTGCTCGTGACCTAAAAATAAAAGAATAGAAATAGGAAATAAATATGAAAATTAAAATAAAGGGTAAATTTAACTAGGAAAGAATAAAATAAAATATACAAATAAAAGTTAAAAATAAAATAACTGTACAACAAAAATACATAATATAGAAAATATATGAAGAAATGTAGAACAATAAGAGCAGCGGAATAAATGGTAATAAAAGAATGGTAATGTCCAGGGTTGTGCAATTCACATATATAAAGTGATTAATGCAGTGCAAATATGCTTAAAGGGATTTATTTAAAGTGACTTGTGATGGAGTGATTTGATGAGCACGAAGTGTAGTTGTGCAGTGACCACTAGTGCAAACGAATGTCCAGAATGTCCAGTGTGTGTGTAAAAAAAACATATGTGTGTGTCAGTACTGTGTGGTGGTGTGATGTGATTGAGAGCTCGTCTCGCCTGCGGGAAGAAGCTCCTCCTCAGTCTCTCTGTGTTGGCCTTCAGGGAGCAGAATCGCTTTCCTGACCTCAACAGAGAGAACAGTCCATTGCTGGGGTGGATGAGGTCCTTCACGATCTTCCTGGCCTTGGTCCAGCACCGCTTGCTGTAGATCGAGTGCAGGTCAGGGAGCTCGGTGCGGATGGTGCGCTCAGCTGATCGCACAACCCTTTCTAGAGCTCGTCTGTCCTGCATGATGCTGTTCCTGAACCAGGTTGAGATGTTTCTCGTTAGGATGCTCTCTATGGTGCAGGAGTAAAAGTTCCTGAGCACCTTGGAGGGCAGTCGGAAGTCTCTCAAGCGTCTGAGGTGGTAGAGACGGCCTTCCCTTACCTTTTTTATCTAAAAAAATTAACACTGTCTGATTTTCATTAAATTCGTACCATGCATTTAGGAGACAAAAACAAACACAGCCTTGCACTTAGCTTCTTCCTGTTACACTCCTGAGCTGAGATCTAAGTGCTGTAGTATGTACTGTATATGTAAAGAGTCGAAGTTAAATTTTGTTATCACTCACTTATCGTCTATACAACTTTATCCTGTATTCAGGGTCGCGGGGGGGGCGGGGGGTGGGTGGTTGTGGTCTGGTTGGAGCCTATCCCAGGAGGCTTAGGGCACAAGGCAGGGTACACCCTTAACAGGGTGCCAATCCATTGCAGCGTGCACATTAACACATTACAGGGAATTTGGGAACGCCAATTAACCTAATTTGCAGGTCTTTGAACTGTGGGAGGAAACACACCAAGCACAGGGAGAACATGCAAACTCCATGTACACAGAGACAGGAATCAAGCCTTAGCCAGGAATCAGTGACAGTGCTAACCACTACACCACCGTGCCACCTGCTAACTTCTGTTACATCTGTATGAGACTCAAACAAAGTGCACCCCAGTATTAGCCATGAGCATCTTAAAATACAATGTGAAATTGGTGAAAATCTAAGAACACAGATTTTTTTTTTTTCTTACAACAAACACAAAGGCTTTTAAACAACAACAAAAAACCCATACCTGTTTACCTGAAAAACAAAACAAAATGTTAATTTCTCTGAATTTCATCTTATTCACACTGTACATTAGGGATTAACACAGGGGTGCACTTACTTTTGTCCTGTCTCATTCCTGAGCTGAGATCTCACCCTACGATTTAGGATATATTACACCTAATAAATCCAGGTCTGTCACTTAAAAAATGCTTTAAATTTTGAAAATCCTTCAACGGTGCAGCAGGTGGAGAGATTCAGGATGAGTTCCTCTCTGTGGAGCTACAGAAACGACGTGAAGCACATCATCATGTGGTGTGTCCAGGGCGAGCTCAGATCTCGTTGTGCCACTGTGTTTGTTTTTGTCTTCTTAACGCACTGTATGAATTTAATGAAAATCAAACAATGTCGATTTAATGGGTGCACTTAGTTTCGTCATGCCATGCTTCTGAGCTGAGATCTGAGCTTCCAGGTTCCAATATATTACACTCAATATAGTATATAGAGTTGGGGTGCAGAAATTTAAACACGTCACTGATGTGCATCGGTTATGGTACATGTGTATATAGTACACGAGTTGTCTGTGTTGACAGAGACGTAGCATATTAACGACAGCTGATTAGATGTGCTTTTTCCTTTCAGCACACAACAGCTTGAGAGTCAGAGAGTTCAAGAATGAGTTGAACAGTTGGAGTTGACACGAGTCTGGATGCAACTCACACAATACGTGAACTTGAACCTAGACGTGGTGAAGCCTTGATGAATTTGGAGCGTGACTGGCTTTTTTAAAAATGTTTTATTGTATTGTGTTTTACACATTATGTTTATCACATGCACAGTTTTGCACTAAAAGAACATTTTAGTACTTTTGATTTGAATGAAATATGAAATAAAACACTGTGTTGTGCTTTTATAGGAAATTAATCCATAAGGTTGTGGTGTGATGGAGAAGTGTTACTGTGACCAATGCAGAATTGTGTTTTTTTTTTGTTTGTTTTCTTTTTGTACCACAACACTATGCCTACATCAATGTATTTCCAGTTAATTAACCGATGCTTGTGTACATTTCATTTATATATTTTTCTTAAAACTTTAGCTTCTTAACTGTCAAAGCAGAAGTGGACGATTTAATATCTAGCGTAATTAACTATTATTATTTATATTGCTTTGATATATGATAATGTATGACACGCTACCCAGTTAAGTTTATTTCGGTCTTAATTGTGGTCTTCTGTCCTCAAATTGAACATAAACAATGCTTTCATTCTGGCTTGCATCTTTATTCTCACTTGCTGTGTTTAATCCAACACGACCTCCTTTCATGCATTTATAAAAATCTGCACAGTTCTGCAGGTGTGTTATTACATTTTTCTACGCTGGGTGCTTACTGTGTGCTACTGATTGCCTGGTGAGCTGTGTGAGACATTTTTCAATCGGGGAAGAGAGTGTTTAAATGTGTTCACCCCAAACCTGTGTATTTTACTGGGAGTAAAAAAAAAAGGACAGGCTCCTATATTAACTCGGGAACATGACAGTGTGAAACTAATTGAAGTTCACTGATAAGCTTTAACTCCCTACTGTTTGGTGTGAATTTGGTAAAAACGTTGAAACCCCCCATGTAAAAAAATGACCTTTAACTTTTTTACACAATCAATGTTTTTTGTTAATTTTTATTTAATTCTTCTTTTGCATTAAGGAGGCAGAAATTCACCCAAGGGTGCACTTAGTTTTGTCCACTTACACATCTAAACTGAATGCCTGTGCAGTATACAGTATACTGTACATGTATGCAGTCAGAGTTATTTCCTGTTATATCCAATATGTTAATGGAAAAAACATATATATATATATATTTACAGGTCAAATTTTACAGATGAATTTGTAATAATTATTTAAAAATAATTACAGTGACATTACATAAACATTACTCCATCAGTTTGGTGTCTATCACTTAAGTATTTCGCTCCTAAACCTGTACATTTTCCATTATATTGAAATAAGAGGTTGATTTCTCAGCTCACAAACATAACAGAATGAAACTAAGTGACCTTCCTAAAGTACAGTGTGAACATTGTAAACATCTAACTGTACTCGTTTTTTTTTTATATATTTTCAATATATTGCACTTAATATAGTTTACAGGTGCATAAATTTACACACCTCATTGATGTGCATTAGTTATAGTACATGAGTATGAATGAAAATAAAACAGGAGAGGAACAAATAACGTTTCTAAAGAGGCTGTGATGGATGAAGATTAAATCTACTGAAAGGCGTTTGATGCAGTTGATCAGAGGACGAGTAGGTTCACCAAGCGGAAAAAAAAGAGCTTCTGCTACATAACACTGATGTGAAGAGGTTTAAACAAAAACTGTTTCATGATCCATGCTGTGACTATCCAGTACAGAGATGGACATCTGTTTAATCTCACCACCTGCTGCACTACACACATCGGCCAAAGATGGAAGAATGATTACTGAAAGTAAAAATGAAAAGCTGTATCTCAGGTCGGGAGCATGACAGGACAAAACTAAGTGCACCCCTGTGTTAGTCTGTAGCTCCCTAATGTTTGGTGAGAATTTGGTAAAAATCTAAGAATGTTGATTGTTTTACTAAAAAAAAAAAAAAAAAAAACACACACACAAAGGCTAACACCCCTTACACCTTTTAATAGGGAAAAACATCATCACTGTCTGATTTACATTAAATTCCTACTCTGCATTACTGTACTGTAAGTCCTGCAAAGACAAGCACTGGAGTGAACTTAGTTTCCTCCTTTAACACTCCTGAGCTGAGATTTAATATGTAGTAAAACTGTGCATGATGCAGTGGGAGTTAATCTCTGTTATATCCAGTATATTTATGGCAATTTTTTTATTTATTTTATTATTTATCTACTTCTACATACCTCAATAAGCTACTCGTTTACACTGTTTAACTTCTGCAATAATGTCTGTCTCTCTATTTATCATTTAATTACTGTACAAATGTCCAATATCTTTCAGGTACTACAGTATACGTAGTCTGCTTGTCGATGTGTTTCTGTCTACTGTTTTATTTTATTTTATTTTATTTTTATTTAATACTTAATGTATATAGTTATTGTAGTTGCATCATTTAGAAGTTGGTATCTAGCATTAAAGTATTTGTGCCACCAAACCTAGAACTTTACCCATACAGTATATTGAAATAAGTGCATTTTGCAGGATAAAAATAAGTGCACCCCTGTCTTGGATGTGTTCTTCTTAATGTAATGTACAGTAGATACAGTATTATTACTGAAAAATGAAAAACACAAAGACCTGAAAATGAAATCAAAAGTTTCATGATTTTGACCAGACTCACACTAATTAAGACAAGGGGTGCACTTACTTTGTTCCTGTCTCACTTCTGAGCTGAGATCTTATCCTACAGTTTATACAGTAATATATCACCCAATAAAACATATCATAACGCTATAATATACAGGTTTGAACACCTCAATGATGATTAATTAAACTACTACAGTATGATGTGGCTCTAATGAAGCTACAACTCCAAAATTCCGTCAATCTGAATTAAAAAGTCAACTAATTAAAACAGACTTTTTTAACAGCAGGATTATGATATGGAATTCTGCTCATGAGTGGCCTTGTTTAGCTTGGCCGTAGCACCAACGGAGGAATGCTAACATGATGAAAGGCTTGTGCGAGGAACAGCTGCCACTTGTCTGGTCCAAAGGGGGTCGACTGGGGCTCTCCTGGGCTTCTGACTCACTCTCTAAGACCTCAAGAACACCGAGCCTCAAGCCTGCTGTCCTTTTATTAGATCACTCAGCTCATTTGGACTGCAGTGAAAATGTCAGGCGCGACATCACTCACGTTCACCGTGGCTCGCACTCAGACCAAACCTCTGCGCGATTCTCTTCCCGGAGTGCTCAGCTGCTGCTCGCACTGGGAGCTTCCCCCACTTGGTCGCCCCCGGGTCTCCGTCATGGCCCTGATTCCCTCTTTATCTCCATGCTTAAGGGTTCAGAAGTGCTCTGACTGGATTGTGTGAGGGCTGAAAAGCATGGATGCTAACAGGGGAAGGCCAATATTTTGAGGAGGTATTTTGAGTGACAGCAGCAGCAGCAGCTGGAGGGAGAAAAAGACATATTGTAAATTGTAAATGCGATACCCTGGTGAGTCCTTGGGGTGACTGTGGTGTAGCATGCTAACGGTGCGTACGTGTCCATCCACAAACACACAGTGTCCAGACTAAAAAACGCTTGGTTCCCCATAAATGTTTATTTAGATCCAAAAGTGTGCTACAAAAATCTGGTGATCTAATGGATGGATATCACTCATCTCGTCAAACTTCATTACACAATGATTCACAGATAGTGAGCCATTTTCCTGCTATACAGTATTACAGCCATTAACTTAAAAACACAGTTATAAATATAAAGAGCATGAAAACACAACATGGACAAGAAAAACTAACTGCACCATGCAGGAACACATCTGGATCATTTTGGGAGGAGTCTCCAGGGTCATAGGTAAAGCTATCTATCTACTCTATCTATCTATCTATCTATCTATCTATCTATCTATCTATCTATCTATCTATCTATCCATCCATCCATCCATCCATCCATCCATCCATCCTATTCAGCATCATGGAGATGCAAGGCCACATATTTCTTTTATTTATTAAAATATCTTCATTCCTGCTTTGAATTTTTCCTTTATGAACTTTTGTTTTTGTCCTAATAGCTTATTAAGAAAAATAAAAAAAAGAGTCTTGCTTATAATAAGGAATGAGTGCTTAAATCTGCTAATTTATTTACTTTCAATGATGTTCCCCATTATTAAATGTTACTATAAATAGATAAAAACTCCATAAGAAACTTTATAAGGAAATCTCCGCGGTATAAGCGGAACAGAACACAAACCCTGTGATTTATTATTTTTCTATAAAACGTTGCACATTTTTTTTTTACCTTAGTTTAGTTTCAGTATTTTCGGCAGGTTTGCCCTTTAAACTTGCATCTCTCTCACACACACACACTATCTGCCTCTCTCTTTTTATTGAAAAACAAACAAAAGCATGACACACGCACTGACACTTTCTTTCTCTCTCTTCTGAACAAGCTTGGATAAGCAGGCAAGGCTCTAAAAGTCTCTCATGACCTCTAAGACAAGGACAAGGTGAATAATGGTCTTGACCTTCGCTCCATCCCAGCCTCGCTCCTGATGCAGGTTTCTGATTTCACCCAGAACGAGATGGTGATGGAGTGGACGGGTCAGGCTTAACAGATAACACACACACACACACACACACACAGAGCATAAGGCAAAATCATAGAAATTAGTAACATAAACGTACAACGAAAGACGCAAAGGCAGGCGTAATAGCAGAACAACATCATTACTTCCTCATCCGTCAGCTGGGGAATTAGAGCGAGGACGATGTTAAATATCATGTGAGTAAGGATTATTAAGGCGTAACAATAATGGCAGATTGAAGAGCAAACCTAAAAATGACGCACAAACTGGATGATGAATTCATCCTTCACACTCACATCCACCCTCGTAACCATGATCCTGAAGTTCTGACTCATCTAACGCTTGCCATTACAGACGCCGGCCGAGGGTTGCCAAAAAACACCTCAGAAACAAAAGCAACACGAAAAATCTAAAGAATCATCATCGATTATAGTTTGTGTTTTTGCTTTTGAATTGGTATAATGCTCATGCACACTCATTCCTCTGTCTATTTTTTATTTTCCTTATGAGGATGGGTCCATTGTACTTTGATTAGAAAGTGCTTTCGTGGTTTAGAGGAGGAAGAAACGGGAGTAGCTTAAGGTAAGATACTACAAAAAAACTAAACAAAAATGGAAACCTAGCAAAGCTTTTAATCTCAACCATCATAACTGTTATGTCATAATGTAACAGAATTAAATAAATAAATGCAGCAGTTGCTGGTGGTCTTTTAGGTACGTGGGTACAGGGTGTGAATCAAACCCAGGCCTTGCGAGAATCCGACCACTGAGCCACCAAATTCAAATTTTATTTGTCACGTACACAGTCATACACAGTACGATATGCAGTGAAATGCTTTTTCGACTACCAGTGACCTTAAAATAAAAACTTAAACATAGAATAAATATAAATAAAAGGTAATACGGTAGAAAATAAAGTTAACTGGTAAAATATACTGTACAAGTAAAAATAAAGACATATTGCAGTAAAAGAAATATTGCAGAAAAATGAAATTAACTAGTAAAAGTAAAAATATACTGTGCTACCTAAAATAAAATAAGAATAAAAATATACTGTATATACATAGAAATATGAAAGAAAAAAATAGAAATTTGTCCATAAGTAATTTAAAAAAATGGCTGAGGTGTGCAAATATGCATAAAGTGACCAATGTCCTATGATTAAATAAATAAAGAATTAATTAAATAAGGTATTTTACATTACCATTATAAATAAAGATCAAGTATAAATGTTATGTATGTCAGACTAATACTTTGAACCAAATGCATTCGAATCCTGTCCTCTGATTGGTCAGAAGGTGTTTCTATGCTAACGAGTCTTTTACAGCGATGCTGGAAGTATAGTATGTAGTATTTATATAGGTATTTATATTTATAGAGAGAATCTCCAGTACATAAAAGGTTATGCTTTTATTAGAACCAAGAGCAAAACTATTTGCACTATTGTTTTAGTCTTGATCTCCTTAATGCACAATGTGAATTTGGGGGAAAAATCTGCGAAGGTTCGTTAAGGACTTCAAGAGTGGGTGCACTTACTTTTGTCCAGTCAAGGTCCTCAGATAAGAGCTGATCTTTTAATTTCAAATGTGATTAAAAAAAATACAGGTTTGAGCTGGATAAATTGATTGATTGATATAAGTTAAAGCACATGTCCGGTGTGTGAGTACTGTATGGGTTTTATGTATATACTGTAACAGGAGAGAGTATAAATAACATTAATAAAGGAGCTACTGTACTGTATAATGAGTAGAGAGTTAAAGTAAAAAGAACTGCAAACTAACTTGTTTAGATGTTCACATCTCTAAACATCTAACTACATCTAAAACGACTATAATTTGAGATATAAAAGCAATTAAAATGCTTTCTGTTATTGAAACACAGCCTATTTCAAACTGGTCCCAGTAACTCTGGTGATTATTTCTCCGTAACATCACAATTTTTATTGCTTGTTTTTTTTTCAAGCACTTAAGTAAAGTCTTTTCATTACAGTACACGTATTCAGTAATTTCAAACCCAAACTAAACTGTGAGTGATAAAAAAATTAAAACATCATAATTTGTTCACATTCATAATAAATTCCTTAATGACTTTATGAAAAGGGATATTGATTGAGAATGTTAATAAAAAAATAATAATTCCAAAAAAAATGAAAAAAAATCTCATTCCAGTCTGCTGGCAATCAGTCACTGTTTTAGATCTATAGGCATTTTTTACCAGCTGAATGCTTGCTTGACTCTAATAAAGCCGTGTTCATGGCTTGCATTTCTCACAAATTGACTCGCTCACCTTTAGAAAATGAGCACCCGCTAATACTCGGTTTTCTCATTACCTTGAAATTGACGAATTCCGTCTCTTTCTGTCATAGCCAGCGCTGGAATGCAGTGCTGAAACGTGCATGTTATTTATTTTATTTCATTATTATCATTATTATTTTAAACGGACATCTGTATACACAACATAATTAAGCATGTGAGTGATAAATTGGAGCTGTTTGTGTGTATTAAGGCTTCGGTTTTCTAATTTCACGACCCGGGCCCTCGTCCTCGTGTCTTCCCCTTCTTCTCCCGGACGGAAAAATAATAGAAATTGAAAATTTACAAAAGGGGAAATGTATTTCACAGTCTAGTGAAGCAAAACAGGCAATTTGAAATTAATCAAAACATAATGCAGTTTATGATGTGATAAAGAGGCGGCGCCGGTTCGAAGCGAGCAGAATACTTTTCCCGACTCGTGCCTTTTCCCCGCTGCTTCCTATTACTACATCTCTGAACACGAGGACACGGATCACATACCCGGGCCGACGTTCAGTTTCCCCCTGAATGCAATTTTAGATCTGTGAACGGCAGAGAGAGGGGGGTCCAGGCGCAGCACTACGCCCATGCTCTTCAATCAGCCCGTGGTAAAATTGTATACCAGCGTGGTGAAAAGTGAAGCTCATAATGTGAAAAGTTTATTTTTGTGCACAAGACATGCGGGGACATCTCATCCCGGAGATACAGTATACTGTAAGTGCACATAAGGCACTATACTGAGTCTGTGCACAAAAACCCTAAGGGGCGATTTTCCTCTTCTGTAACTTTTTATTTCCACCTTATGTCCACGTTTTTCCTCCTGCTTAAGACCTAAGAATGATAAATCTTGTTGATTACTACAAATTATATTATCCTATTTTTCATTTGAATAAATCTTGATCATTCAACTTTGATAAATACCATGCAGTTCTTTGTACATAAATCGCAAATAATATTCAATTTGTCATCTTTGTTAAACCAGACAAATCATGATTCATTAGATTTATTAACCAAATATTATATCTTTAGCTAACACCTAATTTAATTGAGTAGAAATCCATTAGTTTGTTTGTTTTCCAGGGAAATTTGTCAGATAGAACAACTAAAGTTGCAATAAACAAAAAAAAAAATGTTTTTATGTTACATTTTGTTATATAAAACATTTGATACAGAAAAATATATTTAAAACAAGAATTCGTAGGGGGCAAATTTTTTTTACTGTGACAAGCTGCAAAGTGTATGTACCAACCTCGGCAGCGACCTCATTTCCCCTCCCATCTGTTCCAACCACTCAGCATTCAGCATCAGCAGTACGTGTGTCATCGTACCTGTGTTTCACTGGTTCATGCCTTAGGTTGAATGTTTGGGTTTTTTTTTGTTGTTTTTTAATGATTTATAAGTCACTGTTTGCCTTAACAAACAAAAACAACAACAACAACAACAAATCCTCTGAAACTGCTTAGATGCAGGGACTGGGCTGAAAAAAGAGCGAAAAAAACTAGATAATAATGAGAGCCAAGAAAGTCCTTCAGGAAGCCTGGAGAACTCCTTTTTATGACTACTGGACATTAAATGTACAATAAAATCTGGCTCTTTGGAAGCAAAATGTGAAGTAATTGTGGGGAAAAGCACTATGCATCAGTTAAAAAAGGTCAGGGACAAGGCTAAATTATTTTTACAAAAGAAATAATAATAATTATAATAATAATAATAATAATTATTATTATAATAATAATAATTATTATTATTATTATTATTATTATTATTATTATTTTATTGCCCCTTTATGCCCTAATAATTAATCAATGCTAAATCTTTCACTAGTGACTATAAGCTACATAAACTTACATTTATACTTCATTAACATGTAGAGAAACGAACAACTTATTTGCCAATAAAATTCCACAATCTTCCTATTTAACTTAAACCCGATTTTAAATAGTTTTTTGTGTGTTTGTTTGTTTGTAATTAATTTTATCCTTAAAATATTAAAAACGACTTTACACAAGTGTAATATCTGCCAGTTGTACACATTTGCACCAAAATCTTAAACTTGCAAAACATGTTAAAACTTTAATTTTCATTGTGTAATTTCATTATTTAATTTAAATCAATACAGAAGAAATCAATATCTTATTTACCTCCATATTACTGCATGCATGTGTAACATCCACTTTAATAAAGTTTAAACTCCTGTTTTCATAACACGGTTAAGGATGTGTTCTTTAAAGTATATGTTTTGTTGTTGTTGTTGTTGTTGTTTCTGCTGCTGCTGCTGATGGTGATTCAAACTGTGCACTTCTGAACTCTGAGGAATAATTAAAAAAAACATTAATAAATAAACATAAATAAATAAATAAAAAAGTAATTTCTTTCTCTCTCTCTCTCTCTCTCTCTCTCTCTCTCTCTATATATATATATATATATATATATATATAAATATATATATATATATATATATATATATATATATATATAGATAGATGGAGAGAGAGAGAGAGAGATAATAATAATAATAATAATAATAATAATAAATAATAATAATAATAATAATACATTTTCTTGATCTTTTACAAGAAAAATATATAATTATGAATATTAATATAATATATTAAATAATAATATTTAATATTTACTTTTTTAATTTTAAGTTTTATTTTATATTTTTATTAGTTTTATTTATTTATTTATTTAGTTATCTAAATTATTTAATGTATCTTTAAAATTATATATGGTATATACTATATATGGTAAGGAAAGAGCAGTAATTTCTTTCTTTGGTGTAAATATCCCGAAGGCTCTGACTGAGCGGATGAAAAGTTGTCACTTTACACACAAGGAGTTGTTCTTTAAAACCTAGCGCTCTATAAATACCTAGCCATGGCCTCCCCTCCCACAACAAAACACGGTGTAGTGATGACAGCTGGGGAATGTTAAGGGCTGTTGTTCTGCCCCTATAGAACCCCCTGTCCTTTATTCCCCCACCTGTCTACTCAACACTAAGAATAAGAACAATGTCCTGAGTCTCCAGGGCCTGGATTTGGAGCTCCGGCACTGGAAGGAAGTTTCCACACTATTTCTGGCCTGCTGAGTGATGCCTATTTCTGTACCTGGCTTTCCCGCCTCACACCGGGATTACGGGGCTCTTTTTAAAGTATGTTAATCTACAGTACATCACACCACTATGGAAATTTTGGCCACATTTTCCTTAAGGGTCATGTTTATAGCACGCAATTCAATAGCAGATTATCCCAGAGTGACATAAACATACGTAAATGTCTATGCATGCTCATACAGCAGTTTTGCTGAATTATTTTTTCCCCTCTCTTTATTCGATTATCTTTATCAGCTATTTAGCCAAGTATAGAAAGGAGGGATATATGCATCACACAACCAACCAACCAACCAACCAAACAAACAAACAAACAGTGAAGGTTTCTTGGAACAAAAGCAAATAACTTAAAATAAACAGCAACAACAACCACATTTTTTAAATAAATAAAATCAATAATAATAATAATAATAATAATAATAATAATGAATTTCCTCGATCTTTTTTAAAAAGTTTCACAAGGAAAAAAAATATAATTATGAATATTAGAATTCCAAACTATTTAATAACACTATTAACTTTATATTTATTATTTCCTTTTTTTATTTTACATTTATATTTTCTACTACACTTCTACTGTAGTTTTCAAAATAATTTGACGTATCTTTAAAATTATTGTTTTATATAATTTATACAGTATATATATAATGATATATAAACGCCTCTAATCTGTTAATTGGTCATTTTTCAGGCTGATAACTCCAAATTAACTTCTCATCTGAGGCAGAAGTAGGTTTTGGTCTCGCCCTCCTGGGACGGCCTTCATGAGAGCCAGTTTCATTATGGTGCTTGACGGATTTTGCAAATGCACTTGACAATACTGTTCTTGCAAACACTACAGTATTACAGAAAGGCTGACCTCTGTGTCTTAAAATAACAACTAAGTGTTGTTTTTGTTGTTGTTGCGTTATTACCAAATTCCATATGTGTTATTTTATAGTTTTGAAATCCCCAGTATTGCTGTAGAATGTAAAATAATAAATCACTAAACAAAAACAAAGGAATTTGCAAGTGACCCTAAACATTTGAACGTTATTGTCTATAAAAACCTACTGATATTGGAGTCCCAGTATTTCCAATTATGTAAATGGAACTCTTCTAGTGCATCTTGACAGCAAATGAATGAAAGAATGAATTCACAAGCAAGCAAGCAAACAAACAAACAAACAAACAAACAAACAAACAAACAAATAAATAAATAAATAAAATGTCTCTTATGAAAAACAACAAGAGGAATTTTTGGGTTTTTTTTTTTGTTGTTTTGTTTTGTTTTGTTCCAAACTGCTGAGGTATGTATTGATCTTTTTGGGTATCTATATGTTTGTTTGTCTGTTTGTTTGTCTGTTTGTTTGTTTGTTTATAGGTTTCATATTATTACATAAGCAATGTACTCTTACAGAAAGCAGTCCTGAAATAAGGTTTGTGAATATGAATTGCACTTAATGTGCCAGTATTTCTTTTAAACAGCTCATTTCCAGCTAAGGGCCTAATTTGCTCCGCTTCAAATCGCCCTAATCAAAACTACCCCCATTTTGTGTATTCTGCACATGCAATTAAAGCATTTATCTGCCAAATGCACTGCAGTTTTTCGGTCTGGGTTTGCATGGGACGTCAGGGTAACTTCAGCTGTCATTTTATTTTCTCTCAGATGAGTTAAACATTGGGAAAACGGTAAGAAACCAGGCCGACTCTACAGCTGCAGTACTTCATTACGCCGTTATTTGGAACATGGAGCCCCAGCAGTGCACGCGTTTTTTCCCCTGGCATTCCTCTCACATCGATTCGTGTTTGGGAATATATGAACGCTAATGTAGGAATCAGTATTCATCAGAGCTAGGCTCCTGCACGGCTTCATAGTCAGAAGCCAAATCAAATCTCATTACAGCCTCGTATTGCTTAATTGCTCTTTCGGCTTTGATCGTGATTTCCCAAGGTAACCAACTTTTCTAATAAACTAAATGCCTTTTGGAGAGACGCCTGCAACGGAGCTCGGGACGATTCAGAAGGATTAGGTAGTGCCGCTCCCTCTTCAGCAGACCACTGCACTGGCTTGCTTACACACAACTAGCTCCAAGGAGCTCAGAACAAGATTTAATTTGAGTTTTTGATAATGGAATTAGTGACAGATTGCAACACGTGAAGCTCTTTGATGACTTTGTCAGTAAAAGGCTTTAATTGTAAACCTGCAAGTTCATAAAGGTTTCCAACATTACTGCCATCCATAGCTTCATCCATTTCTTTATGTTTTGTTGTTGCTGTTGTTTGGACATATGGCATGCGAACAAAAAGCTGTTCTTGGATAGCATCTGCAAGGGTGTACTAAATCAAAAGAATACATTTATAGACTTTCTGTAAAGACAATGTGTGTAATGATTAGAACATGTTATAATGCATTTATAAGCTTTGGTACACATTCATAAAGCATTAAACACATGAGATGCATTTTATAATGGGTGACACAATTGTAAAAAGCAAAAACTATATTTGTAATGCATATTATATTATTATATAAGTGTAGCAACCTATTAAAGCATATTATAACACATTTATAAGACATTATAAACATTTATATGGCATCAAACACATCAGTATAGGTATTTAAGAAAGGTCATTCCAGGCTCCTAATTTACTTTTAAGATGATAAAGTAATGCTTTATAGAAAGCATAGTCATAGGCATTATAATATATATTCACATGCATTATAAGTGGTGCTATTGTATATAAGTAGTATTATAAGCACCTACTTACCCTGTATTATACTGTACAGTTTATTCTCTTAACCAACCATGCAAAGTATGCAAAGTAATATAATGTGTTATAAACACTACTCATTATGGCAAAGGAAATACTTAGGTATAATGACGTATAAACAATCATAACAAATTTGCAATGCATTTATAAGGTATTATACCTTTTTGTGCAATAAAAATAAAAGCTTTACTTTACTATACATCTCATTTTATTTATTTGTGAGAATGCATTAGAGTTTGTAGCTTTGGTTATGATGCAATTCTTAATAAAACATAGAGTGACTGTAACATCATCAAACTGTAAAAGAACACTTTATAAGTAATCCTTATACTACATTATATCACCAGTATAACCTTTTGTAATTCACAATGCACCATCTAATTTACTGGGGCTTGTTGGTGTAATTTGTTGTTAGTGTTGGAAGTTATCTAAAAAGTGTTATACATAATTAAACATCAGCAATGTCTATAAGAGCTCATGAATGAGTTATGACATGATATAAGCTTGTTGACAGTTTATTATAGCTATGACCTTCATTCAGACTTTTCTCACTATTCGTAATGTGTGAATGCAGATAATATGTTTGAAGCGTTTTCATAAATACATTAGAAAAACTGTGTGTACAATGCTTAACAATACATTATACCATGCAAAAATGTTCTCATAGTTAACTATAAATACAGTATAATCGTCAAATGATTATTATTATTATTATTATTAGTAGTAGTAGTAGTAGTAGTAGTAGTAGTAGTATTTAATTTTATTGCTTTAAGTTTTATACTTAAGTATGCATTTATGTATTAGTTTGTTCATTTGATTAATACAGAAGTGGGAGGTACAGTAACTCAATATATTTATTTCGATATTGACCTTATGTATATATTTTATGTATCTGTTTTCCATTAGTATTTTTTTTTTTTTTAAAGATTAAACATTTTTACTTTTACTCAACCAAACTCTACAGCAAATATCTGTACTCATACTTACTGGAACTACATTTTTGCATGGCTCTGCATAGTACCACCATACTAACCATACAAAGCTAGCTAGTCCATTGTGGTGCTGTGTAATATAAACTCTTGAGCAAGACAGAAGAGGAGGAATGTTGTGGCGTTGGTATTTGAAGCAGGAATTTTGCCACCTGCTGACTATTATGCATAATTGCGTGCCATGCTAATAATGAAAGAGGTGTTTGAAATCAGAAATCAGCTGGTTGCAGAGCGTGATGAAATGTAAAGCAGAGAGAGGAGAAACAGAGAGAAGGAGAGAGAGAAATTAACTTGAAAAAAATGCTGTGAGCCAATATAAGCTCTGTTTTTTATTGATACCTAAGTAAATTTGACGGTGCATACTTTTGCACTTTTACTCAAGTGCACATTCAAAAGGAGGACTTCTACTTTTACTTGAGTAATTTTTACAATAGAGAATCTCTACTTTACAGGAATTGTTTACTCAATTACAGGAATTGTGCACTTTGCCACCTATAAAAAAACAACAACATAAATGCATGTAGCTATAGATGGCAGCCATATAAACTTGCAACTAAGCAATTGATCCACATTTGTTTTTGTATTTTTTTTTGTTGTTTTTTGTTTTTTTGGTTCTAGTTTAAGTTCAGCATTATTCCATGTAAAAGCAAACATGTGATTATAAGCCCCATGGCCAAACAAGCCAGGAATAAAGTCTTCAGGCCAGGTGCACCCCCCTACCCCCCAACCCCCCCCCCCCCCCCCCCCAGCTTATATGTCAGATAATATTTTAAAACTACACTTAGAAGTCTATAACACTTAGGTCATTGGGTACTAAAGGCATTCTTCTGGTCTCATATATCAAACGTGAGGACACTCTTGAATCACGTGAAAATATAACCTAGTTAATGCTTGTAGCTAGTAATCAATACTTCAGTGTCAGTTAGGTGTGCTACAATCAGTTATGAAATCACAAAATGGAAAAAGACAAAATAAAGACCAGGAAATATATTTTAGTCATGGCATTTCGCGAAGCATAAACAGGAACAAAACGAGTCCGCTTGTAACACCTCCATCCTTAACCCTAAAACCTAACGCTCAGACTTCATTTACATTCTTATTATTCTTGTGATTCCGTCTTTCAGCCCTGAGTTGAAACCAGATCTCACTCACTCTGGGTGTTGGCCAGAATCCAATGAACCCACTTGACTTCTAGTTATGTCCACTCTCATTAATGCTGTATAGGCATTGTTGTGTCTGGATTGCTAGCATATAAGATGTAAGCCCTCGAACAAGACACGACAGGAGGAATGGGGTGGCATAAGTGTTCTTCTTTTTTTATATTTATATATATATATTTATTTATTTTTAAAGATAAAATCAAAAACAATCCCAAACCCTAACGCGTTCATCTGTTCCATGTCAAATCTTGGATTAACTCGTCTATTTATGTCAGCTTCTTCTTTGTCTCAAAGAATTATCGTACAATTTATTTTCCAGTTAAATTCTATTTTTATGAGCCTTTCTTATTTTTTGAGGTTTTATGTTTGATAACGGATTGCACCTGGTGATTGTTATCATTGCTGCTAATGCTACCTGCTTGTGAATTTTATACTGCATCGTGTTTTTTTCAAAGTAAATACCATGTTACCTTTGCAAGTTTACATCTTTCTTTCACTAATTGTACATTAAAACACCACTGTGCTTAACAGTCCTTTTCTAGCTTCTACCATATTTATTTATTTAAAGTGCTTTCAAAATACTGATGAAATAGTACATTTGAAAGCCAGACATGCATAAATGCAGCTCTTTTTATACAGCTAAACCCTTTCACAGGAAGCACAATTGACAGACTATGATGTCTAACTCAATCCTTCATCCAGCCCCCTGTCCTGCCTTCAACATCCAATTAGTTACTATCATGAAGACGGTTGAGGGTCGACCCAAGTGCAGACCTTCCTTTAACATGGTAAAGATTTATAAGGTAGGATTCTGTAGAGCACATACATCTTGATTTGTTTCGTTGCATATCCCAACTTGTTAGGAGGCTGGGGTCAGAACGCAGGGTCAGCCATAATGATGTAGGGTCCACAATAGCATCCGTGGAGCTGGGACTTGACCTGCTGACCTTCTGATCAATAACTCAAAGCCTTCAGCCTCTGAACTGCTACTCCCCCCTCACCATGCCGTAAATGTAAAATAACTTTGCGGTATCATCCGAAACCAAGCATTTGTTATTGTGTCTGTGTTATGATATTGACTATTTGCATTTTGTGCTGGTAATGAGATTGGGGTAGTGTTTCTTTCTTGATCTTTCAGGTTCCGCGCACTTCTGCCATTTCCTGCAAATCTATTGGTTGCTGCTCTTCCTGTCCTTTGTTGGTGCCGCCTCCTCCCAGATGATTGGTCCTACAGGAGATCCAGAGGCGTTCTTAAGGCCTTCAGACCACAGTGCTTTTTCTTACTGTTTATCTCATAATTGATTTTAAATGTTATTCGTGTATGACCCCCTTAGCTATGGTCCTGATTACGCTTATACTTTCCCCTTTTGATGATTGCTTCGTTTTTGTTCGCCTATTCCATGTATGACCTTTTTGCTTGTTTTGACTACGCTCTTGTGTTTGCCCCTCTTAGTTTTGTTGGTTTAGATTGTAAAAACGTATGTATATATTTGTATTTAATTCTTTATTTAGTTGCTTAGGAAGGAGTCGATGCCATTTTGTTTGCATTTTTTTTTTTTTTTCTTGGTTTATGGTTAGCAAGGGAGTAAGGGAAGAATTTTGTATTTCTGTTTCTTTATTTTTTGGTGCAGGTTGGTTGTTTCACTTTTCAAGGTTAGTTGTTTCACTTTGTCCCACCCCCCATTTTTTTTTTTTAATTACTGTTACGGCCTGACCTAGACCGGGGCGTAACAGAATTGGGGGCTCGTCCGTTGTTTTTCCTCTCCTAGTCATATTTGTTTTAGTGCGCTTGTGTTTGTCTGGAAGCATTTGTCTTTGTGGTAGGGGAGTGTTTAGTTAGTTTTTCTTAGAAATAGCTGCAAAATTTTACTTAGACCAGTTTACAATTTGCCCCACGTTAGAGCAGATTGAGCGTTGCCGTAAGGATGACTTATTGTTGCTTGCAGATTTTTATCAAATTTCAGTGTCGCGGAGTGCTACTAAGCACGATACAGTACTAAAAAGTTGCTGTACGCTGAGCTGAACAGCGCACCCGAGGCGGGTGTTGCAACTCACTCAGGTGATCCAGAGGATTTGGCTGCAGCGGAGGCTGGTATCAGGCCCAAGGATCCTGCATGCATAGATCCCGCTGTAGGAAACTCACCATTAAAGGACCCCATGGTTGCGCTGCAATTAAAACAAGTTGACTTGAAGTTAAGTCACCAGCAGTACAAAGCTCAACAGCTACAGTTTCAAACATTGGAGCTGGAAGCTAAGAAGAAGATACAGTAAGGCTGAAAGAGTTGGAGCCGGAGTTGGCCTTAAGATTTGGTCCCACCAGTGCACCTGTGTCTCCTGTACCTGTTTGCGCATCCTCGCTTGTGCCTGCACCCGTGCCTGTATCTGAGCTGTCGTCTGTGCAAGGACCCATCCCGTCAGTAAGTTCTGGTTTTGAACATTTGGTGCCTATGTTCAGGGAAAGTGAGGTGGATACTTGTTTTCCTGTGTTCGAGCGCATCGCTGCCACTCTGCCATGGCCTAGAAGTATTTGGTCCTTACTTTTACAGTGCAAGTTTGTGGGTAAAGCTTAGGAAGTGTGTTCTGCCTTAACACTTGAACAATGTGTAGTTTATAAAAAATGTTAAATCAGTCGCGTTTCACGCATATGAAGTTGTTCCAGAAGCTTATCGACAGAAGTTTCGAAAACATGCCAAATCCACCAGCCAAACATTTGTAGAATTCGCTCGTGAAAAATGCGCTTTGTTCGACGAGTGGTGTGCAGACAGTAAAGTCACCACCTTAGATCAGTTAAAAGAACTGAAACTGTTAGAAGAGTTTAAAGACTGTATTTCGGACAAAATCGTTGTTTATTTGAATGAACAAAAAGACTCGTCGCTCGCTGATGCTGAGGAGTTTGTGCTTAATCACAAAACTGTGCTTTTGCCTCCGCGGCGCCATAATTACTAATCGTAGCCCTAAAATTTCCGCTAGCGTGACCAAGAATGGTAGTGAGACCCGTGATTGTTTCTATTGTCATGAATCTGGCAATTTCATCGCTGTCTGTTCCGCATTGTCTCGAAAGAACTGTCGTAAAGCACCGACCACTAAGAGTGTAGCCTTAGTTCATGTACCATCACAGCCAGCTGAAGGTTCGGTTTTCCTTTCGAAGGTGGACGCTGGTTTTAACCCTTTTATCTTGGATGAAATGGTGTTACTTTCGGACACAGATTCTGAGCCTAAGCCACTTCATCATTTGTTTTGAAAGGTGTTTTGCCTTTATCTAACTTTTTCTTATTGTTTTGGCCTCGTCGGCTTCTGAAGCCTTTTGGGGATTTGCTTATTCACCTTTTGTAAATAAACACTAAGCAAATGCACCTTTTGGTCTCACCCCCCCTTTTTTGTCGTTTCCTGCCTGTTACGGCCCGACCTAGACCGGGGTGTAACAGAATTGGTGACATCTCTGGGGCTGAATACTGAGGAATGTCTGAATTACAAGAATGATAAAAAAAACTTTATTAAAACCTCATACATATATACAGCTCAGTTATCCTTCGGCAAAATAACCTGACACATCCTTAAAAAGATCATGTTAGCTTGTTTTATTTCACAAGTTAGACATTAACATCTTTTTACTTGAAAATTAGCTTTTGGTTTAAGCTAAAAAAAAAAAAAAATGCTATCACCTATGTTAGCTTGTTTATGTGATAATAGCAAGATATAAGAAGAATATGATCTAAAATTCACAGGGTATCACACTGGTAACACAATTTGTTGTTAATCAACTCAAGCTCAAAACACATTGCTGTCGATGACATGAATGCTACAGTGTCATACGATGGGGTTCAGGGGCAGACCTCCCACCACAGACCCCCAACCCCACCACAAACCCCCAACCGCACCACACCCACCACACCTGGACGTTAGTGAAGCTTCGCACTTTTCTTAGTAGGCAGGGCTTTAGATTCTCTTACATTTATTTTTTTCTTTATATTATTATAAAAAACTATATTATATGATTGTTATTTTTATCATAAGAGCCAAAAAAGTCCAGTTCCTCAAGCACCCTTAGCCCTTCCCTGTGCAAACACATAAATAATCCATAGAACTATGGCTAGGTTGCATGCTAAATGCTAATGCTAATGCTTAAGCTAACACACGGTAACAGAGACACAACGGGAAACACAGCAGAAGAAGAACAGTTTCAAGAGATGCAATAAAAACTGACTTTGAATAAGGCAACAAATCAAGAACGAACATAAGCTGCTTTGGGACAAAGACAATTGTTAATTCTATTGAATTAAATAGAATTAAATAAGACATCTGAGAATAACTTCAATAAAACGGAAACCAAATACAAAACAGGAAGTAAACAATGAACAAAAGATGTTAAAATGTTGAGCACAGTCAAAATAAAAGTCAAAAATACACTCACTCACTCACGGTCTATACCGCTTTGTCCTGTATACAGGGTCACGGTGGGCCTGGATCCTATCACAGGAAACTTAGGATATGAGGCAGGGGACACCCCGGATGGGGTGCCAATACATCAAGGGGCGCACATACAAATACTCACATGCACATTCACACACCTATAATGAATTTGGGATCACTAGTTAGTCTAATCTGCATGATTTTGGACTGTTGGAGGAAACCAGAAGACCTGGAAGAAACCGACCAGGACACTCCATGCACACAGACCCCAAAGGGGGAATCAAACCTGGAACCTGGGGGTGCAAGGTGACAATGCTAACCACTAAGCTGGCATTTCGCCTCCAAAATACACTCAAAATTTTGTTTTATTTATTTAATCATGATATTGTGGAACTGTAACAAACAAAGACCACATTAAAAAAGAACAACTGATCAATGGAAGTCCGAAATAAAATCTAGCGTAAAGATTAAACTAAATTGAACTTGGAGTTTTTAGCTGAAACATCCATATTTGGCTCGAAGGTGGAGCAGGAGGCTGCAGCACAGGGACGTCTAAAGCAATTTGCTGCTCTTGCATAATCCACAAGACAGCCCACTGTGGGCAAAGCTATTTCTGTTAAACACTCTAAGCAGATTACCCCAAAAAGTGTAATGTATTCCTTCACTCCCCTTTTGGGAAGGGCACAAAAAATGAGAGAGGGAAAAAAAATGATTGCATTTCTTACATATTTCAATCTATCTTAGAGCAAAGAATGGAAATAGATGAGAGAACAAGGCAGAGAGCGATGAAAGAGGGGAAAATCTCCATATCCAAGCATGGTCAAGGACATTGTACAGTCGGTTTCTGAGATTAAAATAACACACAAATCCATTTTTTTTTATTATTTCCATCCATCCCCCTTCTTTTGGGTCCCAAAGTGGGAGTCTCAGTCTCAGCAGTGAACTCCAGGGGGATGTCTTGTCGTTTGGGGAGCGCCTCTCTCATTGCCATCTCACCCGCTACATGTATGGGTTCATTTCTCGGTGAAGTATCACACTCAGCTGTTCCCTCATACATGGAGTACAAGCATTAAAAAAAACAAGCTTGATTTAGGTAACTTTGACAGCATGCTTCCACTTCTCCCTTATTTTGTTTCCTTGAACACTTCAAACGTATCTTAAAACTTTCCCTCTTTGTTTCTCGCGTTTCTACAGAACATGTAAATGGCTCATGCTCTTTGATGTAAGGGGTGATGTACACCAATCAGCCATAACTTTACAATGCAAAAAATTGTATTGTGTTAGTTCCCTTTGCGCCAATGGGGCAGCTCTGGCTCCTCAGCGCATGACTCCACAAGACCTCTGGAGGTCTGCTCTGGTGTCTGGAACCAAGATGTTAGTGGCAAATTTTGGGGACCACGGGTTGAGGAGTGGGACTTTTTGCAGACACGCGCCGGTGCGTTATAATAATAATAATAATAATAATTATAATAATAAATTCGGAGAACTACTACGACTAATAATAATGGAGAAAATGCAGTCAAAGAAGTATCATCATTGAAGGAGAGAAGAAAATGAAGAATAAATACATATCAGTTTGCGCTTGACACATTTATGAGCTCTGTCGCTTGCTGTCAATGGGTGCCTAAGAGACACAACACATTTTTCGGCTTCAGTAGACACACAATACTTCAGCCTGAAACACGACTGCCCCCTACAGGTAATGAGGGGCATTTTCACAGCGCAGCCGCGGCAAGTCGCGGGATCCCTTTTCTCAAAACGTGCGTTTTTAAAGACCAGATCTGTAAGTGGATTGGTCTTGTTTGTACGGTGTGTCCCATTGGTGATCTGGGGAGTTTGGAACCCGGGTTGGCTTTATTAAGCTTTTGCATGTTGGGCTGTGGTGCACTGCTCATTCTGCTGCCTTTTTATAGTTGCCATATCATATAAATGATTCATGCTGCATTGGCTTTTCTGTGGGATCAGACCAAACAGGCTGGTCTTTGATCCCTGTTGGCATGAGTGAGTCTTGTGTGCCCATGATCTTGTTACCGGGTACTTGGTATATAATTGATCATTAGTGTTAATGTTTTAATGTTTTGCGGCATTGATGTTCCAGCTGATTGTTAGACATGAAAAAAAAAGTTTACTGAGGGCATTTGGTGTGGGACTTACACTAAATCCTCTATTTTCTGTAAATAACCTAGAGAACATTCCGACACTCAAGTGTCGAAATGTCAATGTATAGGGGACAGACCTAGCGTTTAACTCAGCAATTTTAAACCCAACAATTTGTTGCTGCATTTATAACCATAACAGTGATTTTACTGTACAGGAAATCATAAACAAAAGCAAAAATGCTTCTCAAAACTTAACGTAACAACACTGACACTGGAGACTCCTTCCATAAATGTTAAATAATAAACACTTTCTTACCATATCTGTGCGTATGGACATTTTTTTGTCATCTGCAGTGGTGGGACAGGACGAAATACTGTACGTGAATAAAAGTAGCTTTATCCCAGGTAAAATATTTAAATAAACAATTTTAAATAAAAATATTTAAATAAACAACGATTTAAATAAACAACGATTTTGTCCGAAATACAGTCTTTAAACTCTTCTAACAGTTTCAGTTCTTTTAACTGATCAAAGGTGGTGACTTTACTGTCTGCACAACACTCGTCGAACAAAGCGCATTTTTCACGAGCGAATTCTACAAATGTTTGGCTGGTGGATTTGGCATGTTTTCGAAACTTCTGTTGATAAGCTTCTGGAACAACTTCATATGCGAGTAACGCGACTGATTTAACATTTCTTATAAACTACACTTTGTAAGTACTTACCTTCAAATATACTTAAGTATTAAAAAGAATTGAGCTTGTATTGTATCTCACTTTAGCCTTAAAGTCAAAGTCAAAGAGTCTCCTTCTCTCTATGTCTCGTTGTCTTTCTCTGCACTTCCCGACTGTAGCCGTGCTGTTTTGTCACTATTTGTCTCCGCTTCTGATCGCAAACACCTGCTACATTTTACAAAAGAAAAGCAGTAGAATTATGCAAGAATAGAATTATGCAAATCAAATGCTACATAAGTGTGTAACTAAGGTGGCCGAGAAGTGCGAAACAAATTAACAAATTTAAAAACAAAATAACAAAGCTGAAAACAACATAACAAATAAGAAAACGCAAGATACAAAATATCAAATGAAAAAAACACAACGACAACGTCAGTCAAACCGGAGAACGTAGGTATAGTTTGCAAATGAAATTCTAATCGCTGATTGAAAGAGACATCAGTCACTCAAGACATACAAGAAGTACTGAACCCCCTTATGGCATTTAAATGTCCGTTAGGATGCAGTACTTCCTGTATATTTTGATTGACAGATGTCTCATCCAGTCAGCGATTAGAATTTCTTTTAGAAAGTATACCTACCTTTTCCGGTTCGACTGAATTGTGGATATCTTGTTATTTTTTTATTATTTCGTTGTGATCTGTTATTTAGTTTTTCGGTTTCTTAATTTGTTTTTAAATTTTTGATTTGTGTATGTAACTCACCACCAGGCAGAGATAAAGTGAAGTGAAGTAGAAAGCACTGACTAAGCATTTTAGTTTGTTGTATAATGTACAGTAGTGGAGTAAAAGTGAAAACTATCCACTAATTAAACTATTTATGGAAAAGTACAGATATGTAAAATACGTACTTAAATGCGGTTACGTAATTAGTTTCTTTTCCACCTCTGGTCATCTGTTTATCATTATCGACACGCTTGCCATCCGTTGCTATAGAAACGCAATGTGTTCGAACAAGCATGAGCTGCTGTTATAGAAAATTAATCAACAGCTTTAAACCCATCAGAAATGAAAACGTGTGATGACTGACTGGAGGGGTGACATCATCACCTCAAAAAGTGTTTCATGCAAAAAAAAAATTAAAAAAAATGTATATATATATATATGCATGAGAGTTCTTGGGAGTGTGTACAGACGAACAGCTAATGTGCATCTGCCTTGTTATCTAAGCAGATTGCCGAAGTCTGTAAACACACACACACACACACACACACACACACACATACATGTTGTTGCCCTCTAGGAAGGTCAGGCCAGCTGTGACTCTTAGGGCAGAGGGAGCTTCATATGCTCAGATCATTCAATCTTTAGACAGTGCTACATGTTAGCCATGCCTGACCTTCAAGACTTCATCACTATGGCTGACTGATTGCTGATTGTTTTCCAGGCGTAAACCTAATCCCTCTTTCTCTCCCTCCCTTTCTCTCTCTCTCTCTCTCGCTGTTGCACTCGTCTCTCTTTCTGCTGCGTTCTCCCCAGACTCTTATTATCTAATTGTGCATGAGGCACACATGACCTACTCCAATCCTCACCCTTTTCCTTTATTATTCTCTCGTGCACAATGGGAGGAGAAGATTTTTTTTTTTTTTGCCCCTGCACGTTTAAAGTGCTGTCAGTTCTGCAGTAATGCGGTGGGACGTTGTGCATTTGATTAGCTCGCTGCTCCATGGGCCACGCCGAGCCGCCTCTTTCTTTCTTTCTTTTTTTTTTTTATTATTTTTTATTAATATACAGCTAAGTCTAATTAATAAGAGCACAAAAAGGGGACGGGTGGGGGGCCGGGTGTTTGGGGAGAAGCACTGCACCGCCTTCTCCCTGAACGAGGCAGGATTTACGCCGCGCGCTTGAGCATGTGCTCATCCAAATTTAATGTGAAGTGTGTTTAATCCAGGCGATCTGACGGCTTATGCCTGAAAAAGAGTGTCACCGCTTAGCGAATAAAGCTCTTCCCTGTGTGGCAGCGCACGTCTGTGAACCAGGAAGGAAAGTCTGAGCTCGTGCAACAGCGACAAGTGGCGTCCTCGTAGCTGGGGGGTGGAGGTGGTGCTGGTGGTGGTGCTGGTGGTGGTAATGGGTTTCACACGGCATTGAGCTCATTTCACGGCTCCTGGGCTTGGACTACAAAAAAAAAAAAAAAAAACACAACAGAGATTTAAAGATATACCGAGGTATACAAAAAAACAAAAAAACAAAAAACTGAAATCTGAATCATTTGAGTGTATGTGTGGAGAAAGCTGATGGTTTGCTAATCCACATTAGAGCAGCGTCATGATATGTGTCTTTCAGAGATATACACTTTCTTGAAATGTGTTAAAAACCTTAATAGTTAAAAAAAATGAAGGCTTACCATGTAAGACTCTCTTTGAATGCAACAGACGAGCTTGGTTTGTCTTCGACCCAATATGCTGTAAAATCACACTCAAAAAGCATTTTGTCAAATCAGCTTGTTTGCATTAGTGCTGAAAATCAACCATTCCTTTCTTCACTTTATCAGGATCGATGTGCAATGCGGCCGAAGAAACCCAAACAAATGCAGGGACAAAAACAAAACTCAAAAAGGAACAATAATCTTCAGTTTCTCGCACAACATTTAATCGTCTTTAATCGATCCTTGTTTCCTCAGTGTCCACTTCCTGTCCAGATGCTGTCCTTTCTAGATCCTTTAGAGATGCTTCCCCCGATCTGTCCATCATCCTGTCTCTTTCTCGGCGTCAGGAGAGCCGTGAGCTCGGCCGTCCTGACCTCTCTCCGGCCGTCAGCATTCTGACAAGCTCTCGTGCCGACAGCTGCCGGCCTGCCTGCTTCTCAGCCCACCCGCGGACCACAATGCACCGCTCGCCTCTGCCATCTGCGTTCGGCGCCCACGTCGGAGCACAGAGTCCTTGAAACGCTGGGTTATGAGAAACACGTTAGTCAGACCTGTCACATGACATGGTGCATACAGTACATAGGGTAAGGATGAGGGAATGATGAAACATCACAATGAGAAATTGTGCATGTTAAATTCTGGTTCTAATTAAAAGAATTAGAGAATAATGGAATCAGGGGTTTGGGTAAGACCTGAGCGCAGCATCTCTTTTTCTTATTATGGATGGATGCATAAAAATGGACATGGCAAGAAAGGAAAAAGAAAAAAAAAAAAACGCTGATGATTTGCACAGTCTTTCCACACTTTTTGAGACACATATAGAATACGAACTACAGTATATAAACTATACTACAGTATATACAGTTTAAAGTATGCACTGTAACATATAATGTGTACCACAATACACTTTAGAAATGCATTCATAACAATAAGTCTTATATCCGTGCTTTATACAAGTACTCATGTAGACTTATGTCATGCATTATAATGCAGCATTCAAATAAATGAAAATACTTACATGCATTTACTATATATAGCTTTATGCTGGGATTATAAGGCATCATGCATTCCCAAATACACCACATAAATGTATTTACGACATCACAAGTCATAGTATACACTACATTATGCATGCCTTATTAAGTATCGTGCATGTAAATACAGGTATGTATAAGCACTCACATTAAATTCTTATGCATGTTCAAATGCTTTTATAATGCATTATACATCCTGTATTAGCATTCTTCACAGGATTCTACAAAAGCTCATGTTAATAGTCAGTCATTGTTCATTAAATGATAAGAACTGGAAAAAAATGAGCTGCAATTATTTCATAATTAGAGGCTCCAACTCCAATCACCGTCTGCCTGCTCGTTCCTTTTCCACACTTCTGTGCTTCCTCTGTTACTTTTAAACGCCGTCTCCAGCCCTGCTTTCCTGCCCGAGGCTAGCAGCAACATCGGCGTGGGTTCAGGGTTGCAGCGGACCTTGATTCTTCCACCCTGCCTTGTCGAGGTCACTCGTCATGTTTCCAGGCAAGTGGACTTTCCGTTTCAGGATGCAGCTGTAGCAGGTCCAAGGGGGATGCTCTGCACTGTGCAGCTGGAGGTGCTAGCAAGTTTTGCTAAGGGATTGTCAGGTTTTTCCTAATGTCAGCTGGGGAAAACAAAAGAAAAAAATGTGTGTCAATGTGTAGTGTTGTGCTAGGAACCTGATCAGTGTTTAGAATAGAACAAAATGGATTTGGAATGCTGATCCTGTGCAAAATGTAACGGGTCAGCCATAGGACAACACCATAGACCTACGCTAGGGAACATTATGCTGTAAGTGTGTCCAAAAGCTAGATCTACTTTATGACTTGACAGCTACTGTAGCAATGTGTAGTTGAAGGCTAGCATGTGCTTTCTCTAAAATATCTTTTACCAAAAGTTCACAAAGGTTCACTGATATTCACTCTCTGATTAATTGATTGATTGATTGATTGATTGAGATATGACTGTTACATGGACATCTGTGGCAACATGGGGATTTGAACGACTAATTATAAAGTAGTCACATTTTAATGTGCAACTTGGGAAGACTTACCAAGAATTTAAACATTAAAGTGCACCACCAGCAAAAAGTTATACCAGCTATAAAATACATTTTTAGAAATAAAATAGGGGTTAGAGTTCAGGGTTCCCAACTGTATAAAGCTGCTCTACTGACAGAATCGTGCAATCATGCCGTTAAAGACTAGTGATCCAGCTGCGTTCACTTGAGCTAAACACTGACCAGCCATGTTGGAAAGTAAAAGCTTGCATATTAACTCTATATGGGACCTTTTCCAATTAGAAATCCCTTAATGTAGAATTAAACTCACTGTAGACCTGTTAAAGAGTTCTGTCTTTGTATTGGTAAAGCATTCATGAATTTATTAGCTTGCGTATGGAGGGGGTATGAGGCCTATCCAAGGGAAATCCTTGATGGTACCCCAACCCTAGCCCAAGCACAAACACACACACATACACACACACAGCTACTCAGGCACCCAATCCCACACTAAAAAATGCCAGTCAACCTATTGTGCAAACCTGAGGCCACCAAGCATGAGAAGAACATGCAACATCCATGCACACAGAGTCACTCAGTCTCTATATAGTTTATCCTGTAAAGGGTCGCAGGAGGTCTGGAGCCTATAAGGCACTAGATGGGGTTCACCCTAAATAGGGTGCCTATCAATCAATCACAGGCCACAAGCATGAACATACACATGGGCTCACACGCTAGAGGTAATTTTGAAATGTCTAATCTTGGTCAGCATGTCTATGGACTGTGGAAGAAAACTGGAGAGAATACAGCGAGAACAAGCAAACTCCACTCATCCAGAACCGAAGGTTGGACTCTGGAGGTGCGAGACCTAGGGTCAGAGTGCAGGGTTAACCAGGCTACAGCGCCCCCTTGAGGAGACAGGGTTAAGGGGCCTTGCTGAAGGCAACTTGGTGGTGCTGGGGATTGAACCCCTAACCTCCCGATCAGAAACTCAGAAACCTACAGCCTTTTGAGCCACCACGATCTCCACCATGTTATCGTTCTAGAAGATATTAAGACAAAAAAGCTTGTCATGGTTCCTACTATAGAAATGATAGAATATACTGTAAGATCAAGTGCATTATTATGCAGCTGCGCTACTGTCAGAGCGGCTGTTAGGGAGAATCAATCAACACCTCCTGACCAATCAGAATCCAGAAAGAGCTCAAGCAAGGAATTAAAAACGTTGCTCTTTCTTTTGTTCCTAGTTGTGTAGCAAACTTTAAAGTCAGATTGATTTTATTCAGCTTTCTCTGGCCTTCTGAGCCGATCCTTGACATTTATAAGTTGTTTGAAGTAATTAAAAGATAAACAACTTGCAGCTTGATGTGTGTGTGTGTGTGTGTGTGTGTGTGTGTGTGTGTGTGTATTAGCAATATCACAGGGTTTGATGTGAAAGTGTGTGATGTACCAACACTCTGCTCATGTACACAAATAGTTTCAGTATTGACGTCAAGGATCAGGAGGTCAAAAATAAAGAAAGAATATTAGACAACCTTGATTTTAATTATGGTCCTTAAATAATAAATCTATCCTGTGTTCCATGTAAAGA
This sequence comes from Clarias gariepinus, assembly GCF_024256425.1. Classification (NCBI taxonomy): domain Eukaryota; kingdom Metazoa; phylum Chordata; class Actinopteri; order Siluriformes; family Clariidae; genus Clarias; species Clarias gariepinus. Next base: position 2,195,422 of record NC_071123.1, on the reverse strand, counting down.
TATAAAGATTAGAGATGTGAAAGAAAAAGTTGTGTCTTTTTTAATCTCCTCATTTTACCTCAAACACTTAATATTTAATATCCATGCAAAAATAATCGATTCTGTTATATTTCATTTTGGAGAGCTGTTAAATTGAAACAAAGAGAGAAAGAGAGAGAAAGAGCATATTCACATTCAAGTAATTAATATTAATCATACCTCTGAGAGAATAATAAAAAGTAATAAAACATTAAATATGAAAAGGGAATGTGCTGTGTTTCAAGAAAGCTTTGTGCGTTTGGAACACCGCTTCGTATTAAAGCCGGCTGTCACGATTCTGACACCGTGCTAATGAGAGGAGATGAAAATGTCGAAGCCCTGAATGTCAAAATAAATAACATTACTGTGATCAGTGTTTAAGCCCAGACAGGAAGGGGAACGCTTTCTGCAATGACTGGACTGTAATTAGCAAAAAATAAATAAAAATACGCATTTGACACCAGTTAATACGAAACAAGGGTTTTCTGTAGCCATGGCAACAAAGATTTATTGTTAATCTGTATTTTTTTAATGGAAGTATGTATAATAAGAGGCGCTATAAAATGTTCATTTTCAGGAAAGTAATATGTGGCATCTCCCAGCCAATCAGAATCAGAATCATATCTATCTAACTATATATATATATATATATATAAACCTCTGTAAGCCATCTTTTTTTTTCTTCTCATTTTCATTCCTATCCTGATATTTTCCAGAATAATTTATTAAATACCACAATAGAAACATATGGTTTCTACCAGAAACAAGCATTATCTGTAGCCATGATAACAAATATTAATATTCAGATATATTCAGTTATTATAAAGTATAACCATCTGTCATAAATGATTAACTTACAATAACCTTAATTATGATGAGTGTTCTAAAGTTTTAAATTAGATATTAACTTTATTAGAACAGTTATAAACCTTTCACCCATTCAATCAAACAATATTCTGTTAATCCATTAATAAAAAACAACAAAAAAGTGACATCTACAGTACCAGCCTGTTAGGAGGTATTTTCTTTTCCTATGGTAGCCATGGTAACAAACATTCAAATACACAAATATTCAGTTTTCATGAAGTTAATATTAACATCAAGTTTCTAATAAACAATCAATCCATAATATCAAACTAAATAAAATTAAAAATAAATAAAATACAATAAAATAAATGAAATTAAACCCTATCATGTAACATACCAGCCATAAGGAAGAATATATTAATATTTTTTGCTATGTTCAATACAATATGCATTGTTATATTTTTTTTTCCCAAAAAAATTCATTATAGCTTTAAACTGTTATAGATCATTAAGTAGCCTAATTTCTGTTGATATTTCATAGGAAATGTTCATTATTATGGGTGTTTTTTAATCTATGTATTATATTATATGCATAAACCATTAGTTAACAACAAAAATTGTTCAATATTCATTGTTACACCAGTTTACATAATGCATTATACAGTAGCATTTGCATCCATAAGACATTAATTAGCAGAAATTATCTTAGCGAAGGATGGCTACTGATAATAATTAGATGTCATTCAATTCATTTCACTTTCACTGGATTTAAACCGTCATGGCACTCCTGGTCATCTTCGAGCACCTGGTCTGATTAAAGATGAGCAGATTTCGATGATTTTATTCTGTTAATTATTTTATTTTTAGCCTTTCGAGCACTGAGGGATCAAGAATGTGAGTCCATCATCTCAATTCCTATAAAAAAAAAAAAAGCTTGTTAGCTACTGTAGCACTTCAGCACTTTATCGCGATGGGCATCATGCCCTCGAGCTAACACACTCCTTTATAAGATGAAGACAGTTTCTCGCCCCATTCGGCCGGGTAGATGGAGCATTAGCGTTCCGCATGAGCGAGTGTAATAATTAGCATGGACTAGAATGGATCTTGACTTTTTGAGCCAATAAACATCCACCCACCCCTACACACACACACACACACAGATTTTTTTTTCGAAGTATATACGTTACTTATAAAATGTTAAACTAATAAAGACACCCACATGTACAGTGCGTGCGTATCATAATTCTACCACGCAACATTGCTTCATTTTAGCATTATTAGCCTCTCAACTAAAATGTGTCTGCGTATCTGAATCCCAGCCGCGCTAATGTTCCGTCCATTTCTCTCGGGATATTAAAGCGCAGTCATTAGTGAAGATTTTGTGCCGAGATCATAAGTGCTCATAATTGTAAAAGTAATTGGTTACTAAGCAACTGTTTGAAGGTTCGCTTTCCCCGTGCGTATTAGATGGAGGTGGGCGGGTGCGACGAGTCACACTCCTCTTCACTGAGAAGCTCTAGTTCAAATTGTTTTTAATGATCCTCGTGTGTGTTTAGCAGGTTCGGTGAGACGTGTGTATCTCACGTACAGGCAGCAAGCTCTGGTTATTAGATGAGTAATTAGATGATTTCAGCCTTTCACCCCTGAATGTAGATGATTAGGCAAGACGTGTCTGAAATTCTTTACTGGGGCTATGAGGCTAATTCGGCTAACAGAGTTACAGAGTTAGCATCCTACACAAGCTGCTTTCTGAAAGTACAGTATGAACCATGTCATCTTGTTTACCAATCTGTGATTTCGTGATTCGGGAAAACGATGTCGGTGGCACGGTGGCGTAGTGAGCAGAGGTGGGTAGAGTAGCCAAAAGAATTACTCAAGTAAAAGTAAAAAAAAGTATTTGGTTAAAAGATACTCAAGTACTGAGCAACTGTTTCAAATACACAGTATAAATACACATATACACTACCGTTCAAAAGTTTGGGGTCACTTTCTAACTCCATGATGGTTCCTGATTTTTATTTCTTTCTACATTGTAAAGGAATGCTGAAGGCGTCCAAAAAATGCATTAATCTCCTTTAAAGGTCCTACACATTATATTTTTCATTAAATGTTAATATGATCTTTAGGGTCCTAATGAAAAGTTTGTATTATACGTTAATTAAAAATTCTAAAGGATTGTGTAAAAAAAACACTACTTTTACCTGGTAAAAACTAGCTCTGTTCTCAGCAACCTGTTTCAGTACATGCTAATTTAAATGCTCATGACCTCTGCTGAGCCCGCCCCCCCCGTTCTGTGGGGCGTGACACGTAGGGTATAGCGACGGAAGTGTAGTCCAGTGCGGGCAATGCTTTGGACTGCATTACCCACAAAGCATTGCCACAACGCAGTGCTTTGTGGGTAATGCAGTCCAAACTGGAAAACGCTGTAATATAGAGCCCGAGCCTGTTTTCTTCAGTCGTTTTTGGTTTGATTTAAGTACGGAACCTACGAGGAAGTTTGTAATATCGCCTGACAACGCAGAAATTAAAAGAATGGACATGATCGACTCGATTTGTCTTTCTCATCACTGCATGTGCATAAATTAATGGGCTGTTGCGCTGCCGCGAGCAACAACAAGAAAAGCGGAGAAGCTTACCGAGAGAGATACGGACGCGATGTGTTTACTGATGTGTTTACATGACTTCTTAATCTTCGACACACATCGTTATAAACCATCTAACGTAAGAAAGGTAAGCATAATATAGTTTTCCGACTACGTACACAGTTTGCAACTAGACAATCACCTCAATGCATTGTTTATTATAAACGTGCGATTAGGGATTATATAGAGACGGATGTACATAGAGAAGAAGCCATAACCATGTTCTATGAGAGTATAAGTTAACTTACACTCCGCATTCATCGTGATTATTAGAAAAGGTGATCTGCAAAGAGTCATAGTAAAATAAATTACACTCACCGAGGCTGGTGAAGATGAAGCAGGAACACGAAGCGTTAGTACAGATCCATTTTTAGGAGCAGCTTCCTAGTAAAACCTGCTTTATATTGAGCCGCGTTTATAAAGCAGTCTGGTGAAAAATGATTATCGCAAACATGAACGCGTTTAGGTAGCTCGGCGGGGACGTTAGCTTTAAAAACTAAATTCAGCCACTGCGTCATCAGTGGCTCAGATACCTAACCCTAGGTAGGTACCCTAGGTCACTAACCCTAGGTAGTGAATGACGACCGCTGTGCTCACTTTTACACCCAACAACTGTACACAACACTCGCTTAGGCGTCATTTTGCTCCAGCGGCGAAAAAACAATGGCCGACAGCGTCTTCTCACTCGGGGCGGGTCTTTGCTAAAACACCAGTGTCAATCAACTTGTGTAGGAACGCCCTCTTGTGGTGTGGCGTCACAAGGCAAGGCTTTTGCGATTGGCCTGATTTCAGAAGGGGGATGTTACTGTAATAAACGAAAAGAAAAACACTGGGCGGCTCTTTATCATCGTAGAGTGGTTGTGTACGCACTCTCCTAACACACAGTTTAGTCCAAACAGCTTTAAATAGTGCATGTAGGCCTGTATGACCCCTTTAAACAGTTAATGGTGAGATGTTTCTGCTACTTCTGCTCTGTAAAGACTTCATAACGCCTCTAATCTGAGGTGCTGTTAATTGGGCATTTTTCAGGCTGATAACTCTAAATGAACTTCTCGTCTGCAGCAGAGGTAGGTTTTGGTCTCGCCCTCCTGGGACGGCCTTCATGAGAGACAGTTTCATTATGGTGCTTGACGGATTTTGCAAATGCACTTGACACAATACTGTTCTTGCAAGAACTATTACAGAAAGGCTGACCTCGGTGTCTTAAAATAACAACTAACTGTTGTTTTTCTTGTTGTTACGTAATTATGTAATTCCATATGTGTTATTTTATAGTTTTGAAATCCCCAGTATTGTTGTAGAATGTAGAAAATAAATCACTAAACAAAAACAATGAAATTTGCAAGTGACCTCAAACTTTTGAAAGGTATATATATATATATATATATATATATATATATATATATATATATATATATATATATATATATATACATACAGTAAGCTTAATAAGTATTTGATCGCCCTGTGATTTTGCATTTCCACTGTGAGGGACAGAATCTAAAAAGAAAAATCCGGAAATCACATTTAATGATTTTTTTTTGAACAATTTATTTGTGAATTACTGTGTCAAATAAGTATTTGATCACTTGCTTATCAGCCAGATTTCTGACCCTCAATGACCTGTTATTTTTCTTTTTAGTTTGTAAATTAGTCTGGTGGGAAGTGGTTTTCCCAAATTGCCTGTAGTGTGTGAATGCGCTTGTGAATGTTGATCGGAGGTCCTACCACAGTCCTAAAACTGGGAATAAATATAATGGTCACCATTAGACTCCACGGTCCCTAGTTAAACTACTAGTGCAATCCTCATATGAAGACCAGTTCTTTTTCCAAACTTGTAAACTTGTATACACTTTTTACATTCCAAACCTTGTTCTTGAAGACATTCTACATTTATAGTTATCAGATGCTAATAAACAGAAACATTGCAATGTACACAAAAGTAGAGTCTGGGTTTCAGGAGGCTGTAAATATCTACTGTAGGACCAGAACTCTTCTATTATTCTATTCTATCAACTTTTATTTCTCAAAGTAAGCTGTGCACTCTGATTTATTTCTTGCTAACAAATAAAATGAACAGGAAACATTTCTTCAGGGCTATGTTAACAACAAAAAAAGAAAACCTCTTTAAAACACATCTGGTGCCGAGTGATCCCTCGTCGTGACTTTGTAAATGACTGTAATTTGTATTCATGGAGTTGAACCTCGCCTTTGCTCGTTGCCCAGAATAGGACACGTTTCATTCAATTAAACATGTTCGTCTTTGTTCTGACGGAGAGACAAAAAACCCTCTTTGGTATTTCAAAGGCGAAAGTGAAAGAGGAGTAACAAAAGAGAAGACACTGGGATAAATCACAACCTTCACTTTCACACTCTTTAATATGGATGACTGGTAAGGTGGGTGTTGGCAGGACGAGCTTTGGGGGGAACAATGTTAAAAAAGGATTAGCATTTTGGACTTTTTAACTTTTGTATATTTTATCTTGCATTCATGCAGGAAACATGGAAAAGTCTCTTTTTTTACAGTGTTGTTTGTGGGTGCGGCCTGTCCACAGGATTTCTGTTCGCTTGTTGGTTTGTCTTTGTCTTTGCTTGTAAAGCTAAGTAGCAATATAAAAATAGAAAACTAGCCCACTGATTAGTTTGTAGCTAGTTTGGCACCATTTGCCCACTAGATTACCAAAGCAAGCTACTGTAAATGTACCAGGTGCATGAACACCAGTGGTGCATAAGATCTCTTTCCAGCCTTTAGTTTTATTTATAATGTCTCTATGCACATTAATAATACTTTAAGACAAATCCTATGAAATGAATTGTTATTCTATTTTTAAACATTAAACATATCCATAAGTAATGTTGAATATTATAGTACATACTGTTCCATAATATTTAACAGTATTATTTCACCAATATAAGTGTGGTGCTTTGGACATTTCAGTACCATGTTGGGCAAAATATGACTTTTTAAAATGTTTCCCGGAAAGAGGTCAGTTGAGGTGCTTCTGATATCTGGTAAAGATGTCACCAGGACGCTCTTCCTAGGGAGGCCTTCTTGGCACTTCCAGCTGCAGGAAACAATGTAGACAGAGGACTAGGTACAGTAGAGAGGAGAGATTATATCTCAAGATCTCCGAGTCAGGGTTATTTAATTTGGCCGGGAAAAGGGAAGTTTGGGGTTTCCTGGCGTAACTTCTACTCCGGTGATCCGTCTTCAGATAAGCGATCGACGATGGATGAATGGATGGATGGATGGATGGATGGATGAATGGACTGAGATTGTGGGTACTGTAGCACTTCACTGAGTACCGTGGTAGTACTATGGTGTGTACCACAATACGTTAGTGAAAACCATAGTACTTATTGGGTACCACAATGGCTACCGAATTCAGCAGGTATGTAATATGGTAAGCTTGTATATACCACAGCATGTTAGATATGGTACAAAAGTATATACAATAGGTACAGTGTAGTAAAGGCAGTACTTAATAAATAATACGGTGTTTACATAATGTCACATGCATGCAGTGTAGTACGCTGCTATAATCCTATTGAAATATAACCATTATTATACCTTAACTTTTTTGACAGTATCATGGTAAATGCTACATAGTACCATACTACAGTGCAGAAAATAAAAAAGTGTCCACTCTAAAAAATATATATACAAAAATATGTATTATTTTAGTGAAAAGTAATACAAGTATTCCCACCCAATGCCCATGGATCAGTTGGTCTGCTGTGGCGACCCCTCAATAGGAGCAGCAGAAGGAAAAACAACAACAGCAACTCTTTACCATGGTATAGATACAATCAAACTACCGTAGTACCCAAACCTTTACCTTGGTACATTATTAGTCCAAGGAACAGCTTTACAGTATCACACCTAATTCTGTCACTTCGTCGCTGCTGAAATCTCAACTCCATATTGCGCTTTTACAACAAAAACCACCAGAAGCCTGACACTTTGTCAGCGCTTTGTTACCACTTTTATTTTTGCTTATACTGCATCTCATGTAACAATCTCAAACCTAAACTACTACACCGCAAATTCTGCATCGTAACCTGCTTCATGTCAGCTGTCGAACCCGGAAAGATCCTCTTCTCTTTGTTCTCTGCTTGGTGTCACCATCTTGGGAAAAAAAAAAAAAAAAACTTTTTGTCTTGTACTCCAGTATGGAAAGAAAAAAAAAATCATCTCAATAAAAATCAGAGGCACCCAGTGTGAGCTTTGGCAGGAGGAAAAGGAACTGGCAGGGATTCCCGGACGTTTGTCTGGCTATTACTTTTTCTGTTCCCCTCCATAACACAGTGGGCCGTCTTCACAAGGAGGCTGCTTGCTCAGACAGATCCGAGGTGGTCTTTACCCCTGCAAAACTTCGCCCAGAACTTCTCAAGTTTTAAAAAGAAATCGTTTTGGAATCGTCTGTCTCCATTAATTACTTTATAGATCACTGATCCGGTGCTAAGCCAAAGCAGGATGCAGTAAATATAAATATATCCAGGACGAAAAGGTTTTCTGGATTACTCGGGCGAGTTTCCAAATATGCTACTTCAGATATTTTCATTCTCGCAAAGTTTTTTGCTGCGTGCAACTTGGACCATGTTAAAACCTGTTTGGTCATTTAAGCTTAAAGTTTTTTTTTCGCTGAACTTAGCTTCTTTTTCTGTAGAGAAATATAGGAGCCAAGCAGTTAAACAGATGCAGTAAAATGGTATTGGGATTAGTTCATTTAGTTTTGTCATAATTTCATAAATATAACAACAGCGTGAGATTTATCAAACAATCTTTATCAGTATATGATACAATAATAATTGTCTTATTTCATGATTACAAATACAGCCTACTGCCCCCTCCTGGTGTGGAGGTCCACAATGTACTGTAGTTTCATTTCCGTGTCTTTATCACTTAACTAAATGATTGGAGGAGGTCATCGGCAGCAACATCAGTCTAGATATTAGATCTCCAAAGTTGGCTTTGCATATAAGGTATATAATCGGTTATGACTTTAAATATGACAAATTAGCTATGGTATTCTTAGTACTTTCTCATAAGGAGTAGGACAGTCCTCTTTCGCAATTATTAGTTTGCTTGTTCTGTCCAGGTTAGAGTAAATTTGGAGAAAAATGTTAATTAATTCCTTAATTCGCTTGTCCTGTGTATAGGGTCACGGGGGCCTGGAGCCTCTACCAGGAGGCTTAGGGCATGAGGTGGGGTGACAAGGTGTTAATTCATTGCAGGGCACACACACACACACACGCACAACGAGAGATTTGGGAACACCAATTAACCTCATGAACATGTTTTAGGACTATGACAGGAAACTGGAGTACTCCATGCAGGGTGGGAATCAAATCCTTGATCCTGGATGTACGAGGCCACAAAGTTAACTACTATGCCACCCTGCCACCTTGCCGCAAACTAATATCACCACAACACAGCAAGCACTTAATAAATTGACAGTTTAGTTAATATATAAATAACAAGTTTGTCACTAGGATGTTAGTTGAGATTTTAGATTCTCTATACTTTAATATTTTAGACAACCACGGTAGTTGCATTTTTATTGACCCTAATATTCCACTAATAATAGGAATAACAGCTCAATTAGAATAAATTGAATAATCTAAACACCTTAATCGGAACAGTCTAGCCTGATCCAGCACAATACAAATGAGAGCAAAGCGTAAGCCTTCAAAAATTCATTCATTATGTAAATATTAGACGAGTAAATACTTGATTCGATCATTTCTTTCTTGAATAAATGCATTCGTTCAGTGCATGTTTGCCCCGTGTGGAAGTAACGTTTGATGACATGATGAGTTTCTGGAATGGAAATTTAGCTCCCTTTCCTGATCAGTAAACTCAGTGAGGGTCTCCAGGTCTCTGGCTGGGGATGGAGGTCTGATTAGAACTTCGATTAGATAGCACATCTATCTAATCATAGATAAGACTGAAGTCTTATAACCAATCGTAACATAGAAGGCGGGATTTCAATTGTCCATGTAAACGTAGACTATTTAAACAGACTAATCACAATAGAAGTGAATATGAAATTCTGAATTTATAGCACTTACTCTGTAAATACTCTGTTATCTTAAGAAATAAAAAATACAAAAAAAACAATACTATTTTAATGTTCTGGTTAAGCTTATATTATAAGTGAAAGAACTAAAAATGTTAAAGGATCCAGCGAGTAATTTGCTTCCTTACTGATCAATTTGAACGAAATTCCTCAGGTACACCATTTGAGCTTTGAGTCAAGCCCCGCTGAATGTTCAGCTTATCTTCCTCATTATCTTTTCGCCAATTTAATAAAGCCGTGGAATATTAGCGACGGTATTAACACCAGTGTCCACTGGCGCTTATGTTAGCAGAAGTTCTGTCTGACTCAATAAGTTGGTTATTCTCACAGGGGTTAAATGTAATTTACGTTGAGTGTATACGGCATGGCTGCAGCGCTCTCCTCTCACAAGGCTGGTGAGAGGAATGGTTTGTTGATTTGCTTTTTCCGTGAGATCAAAAACCAGTAGCCCTAAAAGAAAAAGGAAAAAATGGAGCTCATGCTTCACTAAAAGCTGCATGATTGCAGAAATTCCATGATATAGAATCCTCATAAAATCATTTATTTTTATGTTTTTATTTATCAATATTTTTATTAACAAAGATGTTAACATGATCTACTTGTGTTCTAAATGATCCACTTTAATTTAACAATATGAACATTTTTGTTGATGATCAATCCAAGCACATCATGAAATGGTGCCAATACTATTTTCTTTACATCATAAAGTCATAACATCATACATTGTATCAATTTTGTCTATTAAAATGCCCCCCCCCCCCTAAAAAAAAAGGTAATTTCTATTTATACCTTAATCTTCAATTATGTTGCTGAGCAAGGTTCCTGTCCTGAAGATGTTACAGCTTGACCTTAAACATTGAAACACTGGAACTGGAGGACTTTCTTCATTTGTGTCACAGTGTTCACCAATGATTGGCGTGTGTTTAAATCTTTTGCCGCTCCTCACTCACTCTGTAGGTTCACTAGGTAGGCAGCCTCCCATTCTACAGGTATGGAAAAAGGTGGGGCACTGAGAAAGAGCACGGCTGGTGAACCACCATCTGAATGGATTTCAGGCTTCCTCTGCATTAGAGCAGAGTCACGCGGCAGACACTAAATAATGCAGAAGAGTTGCATGTGAGCGGAGTGATGTAACGCGCCCCAGGGACTTCAAAGGCATAGAACTTCATGCCGCTATTTGATCTCCGCATTGAGGACAGCCGCGAAAAGACTATACGAGCTTCCGTAGCACTTTTACTTTCGCACAAAGACAACTTCGTGATCCTGCCACTGAAAAGAAAAAGGCTGTTCCCAGCCGGGAAAGCCACCCAGTCGCGAGGGCTTCCTGTCCGCGCCCAAGTACACCTGGGAGGGGCCAATCACTGAGAGGAGCCACTCGAGGGAGCATGCAGGAGCCACTGCCCATGCAGACGCACTTTGCCATTCTGCCCGCCGGCATCGCTCACCAGCCTTGTGCCTGCATTCCAACTGAGCACTGCCTCCAGGACAGCACGTGCACACCTTCACCACTTACCTCTTGCCTCTATTCCAAATAAAATTTCCCTTATTTTCTGTAAGACCTCGCCACGTTTCCGTCTGCCTGTGGTTCCACCCATGAATTAAACCTGTTACAATTTGAAAGAACAGCTTTAGCACTAATCCGGAACAAAATGCATAACTAGCTTGCGCTAATATACAATCACATAATTTTATTTTTTTTGTCCTTATGTAAAAAATCATACAGTAATTTATGCAGTAATAGAATCATATTAAGAAATTACATGGCTCTAATTGTTCCTGTTGCCTACATAAAAAAGCAACAACAACTCAGAGTTTGCTAGAATTATTACAAGAAAAAAGATCTCATTCCAAATGCTGGAAGTCTCGACCCAAAGTCCATGGACACGCTTTGAGCACTCAGCATCAGGAAAAGGCCATGTGCCTTGAGGGAAATCTTCACCAGAGGACATAGCTGTTGGAGGAAGTAGAGACTGAAAATCGAACGTGGAGCCCTTAGGGTGGTTGGACGTGTATAGACTTCCTCCTGGCAGCCCCTCAGGACAAACTTGTGCCAAATGTACCGAACCACAACAACATGGCAGAGAGAGAAAGAGAGACGGGGGTCCTGAGGACTCGTTTGGAGGATCAATCCAAGATGGTGGACTCAAAAGGTCAGTCTAGTGGTGCAATTCCAGTGCTGCTCTAGATATGCCAGGTTAAAGTTCTAAAGGTCTTTTTTTAAACATAACTTAGCGATGTATTAAGTTTGGATAGTGACGTGACAACTATTTCAAAGGTTTTAGGTCATTTCTACTATGTTTTCAGACTGAGCTTGGTGTTCTTTCCATGTACACTACCCGTCAAAACATTGGAAACACCTCCTAATGGTCTTTTTTTGGTTGCTTTGTAATTTTTTTTCTACATTGTAAAATAATCCAAAATGTGCAATGATCTATTTTGAACAGTTGATATTGAGATGTTTATCTGCTACTTCTGCTCTGTAAAGCTTCATAACGGCTCTAATCCGAGGTGCTGGTTGTTAATTGGTGATTTCTGAGGCTGGTGACTCTAAATGAACTTCTCCTCTGCAGCAGAGCTCGGTTTTGGTCTTGATCTCCTGGAAAGGTCTTCACGAGAGACAATTTTATCATGGAGCTTGTTGGGTTTTGACAATACTGTTCTTGAAAGAACTGCTTTTTCTGCAGAACAGATGACCTTCATATCTTAAAATAACGACTGAGTGTTTGTGTTGTTACTTAATTATCTAATGCCATATGTGTTATTTCACAGTTTTAAAAGAAAAAATCTAGTATTGTTCTATAAAGTAGAAAAGTACAGTGTGTTTGCATATATATTATACATAATTATTTTAATATAACATCATAATTTCCAATTTTGCATTTAAACCTTACACCGATAATTGTATGTTTAACTGACCAAACCATAATTAAATGTTAAACTTCACAGACTAACAAGCTATTTAGCAGTTGCTATTAGCACTGATTAGCATTCATTTGTTCTCAAAGGCAACAAATTAGAGAAAGAAAAAATTGCATTTGCTGAATTCTCAGTTTAAAAGGCACGAGATGGGGCAGGGAATACAAATAGAAACTCATGAACTTTGTTTTGAACAAACTGAAAAATAACTAATATAATAACATTAATGTTAGTTAGATCTTAATTATCTATAAATTAGCAGATTATGTGTAAATGTGGCACACTTGTTGGCTTGGCGAACTATCTAGTCCATGTTGTAATTAGATTTTGTTAACATATATTCAGTATTAGATAGCTAAGAGGATTAATTACAATCCACCAAACAAATAGAGACAGAATCTGTTTGTAGTCTTCATTCACTTTACTTGTTATTTAAACTGATACGTCTGAAATTGATTTGCTTGATTATATAAAGAGACACAATTATATCCAATGGTATACATGTAACTCAATTGCATGTTAATATAATATTTAATTGGAAAAAAAACAGTCAGATACACCATTTCCCAAATCTGATTTTAACCCCTGGTTGCCAGGATGGATTGCTTCATTTTCCTTACAGGGTTAATAAATAGAGACAGTACTGTACATAATTGATCTGTTTCACTGTCTAAAAAAAAAAAAAAAAAAAAAACTGTTTATCCAGTGAGCGCTTCCTTGACAGGCCAGTTGACACCCACCTGACAAATAAGCCAAAATAAGAGGTTAACCATGAACATGCGTCAAAATGTCAGCGATTAAGCTAACTCAGTCCACAGCGAGTGCTGCCTCTTAAATTAGATGTAACCCCGTCCAGGCAACCAACCACTGCCCGAGCTGTTATTTTTGCCTTCGGTAATTGGTTGCTGTCAAAGTGTCAGATGAAGCCGATTGTCGGGGACGAAACGGCGTGGCTTTGCCCTCTTATTAACCTGGAGCACCACCGAGCAGATTGAAAGATAAAGCAACAAGGGAAGACATGGGTGCCTTCAAATTTGTACTTATTATCAGCACCAAGGAGCAGCGTGCATCAGGAATCAATTATGTAGCTTCTGTGTAACGTCTCTGAATCTGTCAAATTGTAAAGAAGATTTTTCCCTTGTTTACCGACAAACATCTCATTCAAATACTCTAAACAGAATATATATATATATATATATATATATATATATATATATATATATATATATATATTCTGTTTAGAGTATATAAACTATATATACTTATATAGAGTTTATAAAAAGCACTTTATCTCAGCTGGACAGATTGCATATTTTTCTCAAGCCTTGCCCGATTTTTTATTTATTTATTTCTGCTTAAGCACATATAGTCCATACACACTCACAATACATTATCAGAAAGAGGAATGGGGTTTGAGGCGAAAATGTCACTCTTCTCTAGAAACATCATTATATATCACCTTGACATTATCAACACAGGTAAATAAAAAGCCTATTACTAAAGTAAAAAAATAAATAAATACTGAAAATGTGGTTCTACATGTTCTAAGAAAAAAAGAAAAAAAAAAAAAAAGGCACAAAGTCTCAGCAGGTTGCCGGTGATTCATCTCTTCCAGCATGGTAGGATTTAATTTATTTATTAACTTTTTTTTTTTCGTAGCCTCTCCTGGACAGATGGCTTGTAACGGAAACAGCATGACACCCGGTAATCATATGTGCAATAAACGCTGCTGGTTAAGATCCTGTGGATCGGGTACAGATGGCACTCAGAACTCGCTACCTCAGACTTCGTGGACGCACGCTGAACCGTCAATAATTTTTTTAATCAATAGTTTTTTTTCCCCTTTTTTCCCTGTTAAAGCGCATACAGTACACACGCATACACAATACATTATCAATAATGTGAGTAATAGGTCATGATGCATCATGATTCTATTAATTAATCAATTTATTGGTTATCATAACAGTAAATCAATGTCTAAAATGTCTTGTTGTGATGGAGAGGGTGACACCATAATCTATTCTTATCTCAAGAATTAACTTTTGGCATGGGTTTAGTCATTAACTACATTAAAATTATCTGTAATTGTACCTATTTTCAAAGTTATTACTGTTGGTTAATGCTAATTATATTGACAATTTAATGTATGGTATGATTTTTATGACCTCAGTTTACGCATCATGTATTTCCATTAAATTGTAACTAACTGTATGAACCCTAAACTGAATTATTTTGTTGTAAAAATTCTTGTACCGACATTAATTTGACAATGTTACCGACACAGAAAGAGCATTAGGTCGTTTTTGAAAGATAGAATTGCGTTTATAAAGTGGCATTGGACCATCATTGACGACATGACATTGGGCAAACGTAGAATACCTATACATCAAAGCAGCATTGCAATTACAACTTTAAAAAGCTTTTTTTTTTTTTTTTTTACATTCTTTTTGCCAACTAAACTAATACCTTGACCGGTACTTGTACCCTGGTCTCATTAGCGAGACCGCTAAATGCTAGCCACTGATTCTGTTGGAGAGGCTAGTAATCACAAAATCTAGTGCCAAAATATTACTCCTTTAAGCCAACAAAAGAACACCTGCAATTTACTAAATCAGAAAGCGATGAAGATCCCTTCTGTGAAACTAGACGTTGTGTAGTTTGGGTGTTTAAACACCATATTACACTACACTTGTGTAAATACATAAAAATAAGTATAGTAGCTAGTAGTGTAGCTACAGTACACTGTCCGAGAGTATAATTCAATGATGTTCCACCTTTGTGTTGTTTAATGATGTACAGAGAGATATCTCAACAACACTCAAGATTAATGTGCTCATTATAATTAGGACCATTTATTCATCAATGATGTGTTCAATATATATATTTTAAATAATATTAGGTAAATCTTTAGTAAGGGCAGGAGTGGTTAGCTCTGTCGCCTTGCACCTGCAGAGTCACATGTGCATGAGTTTGCATGTTCTCTCCGTGCTTGATGGGTTTCCTTCAAATACTCCAGTTTCCTCCTACAGTCCAAAGACATGCAGATTTGTTTGCTGGCATTTCCAAATTGCTGGTAGTGTGTGAGCATGTGAGTTTGTGCACAGTATGTGTGTGTGTGTGTGCCCTGCTGTGGATTCGCACACTGTACATAATACAGTCTGTAATACGTAATACATGAATCTTCAGTAATTTGGTCAATTAGTCAAGCTGGATCTGGAGTCTGTGGAACACTGAGATATGAGTGAGATACTGTATAGCAGTCTCGTCACGTTGCTACTTGTAGTGTCTCTGTTCCGGATTTGTCTAGAGACAATTTGTTTTTGAAACAACATAAAGAAAACAGGAAGTAGACATATGTGTTGGCTGATATGGTTGTCAAAGTTCATCCCTCATTTACCAGGACAGATGCTGAAATCTTTCAGTTCTTCCCCAAATGGCAATTAAAAGCTGAGATAAATTAAATCAGCTGTTGAAGCCGCACAGGGGTCGGACAACCGTATGCTTGCCGATCGAGATTAATCCGCATCACTGAACTGGAATGAAAGTAAAGTGTTTGGAGGCTTTAGTGACTTTTCTGACCCTGAATGCTGACCGCGATGCTTTGTCTGATATCAGCAAATCATGACTTCACCCGTTAGAGTATAATAGTGCACAGGGCGCAGAGAAATGCTGCACGACTCCATCGACAGACACTAGGAATGATGAAAGCGCAGCCATTTTTTATCCTCATGCAATTGAGTTAATGAACGGAAGTTAATTGACCATCTGTCTGTTGTTTGAATAATGGATGCCTGATGGACACGCTCTGCTGAGAAAAAAGAGAGAGAGGAGGAAAAATGTGTTATTTGGCCATCTGAAGGCTGGAACGCTCAGACAGACTGATGGGGTGATGATTACGTCAAGCGTTTGGCAGGAGAGGAAACAGGATGTTTGATTAGATATCTAAAGCCGGGTCAGAGAGGACAAACTGAACAGCAAAACAACTTTAGTGGCGCTAGCAGATAACACAGCTTTCCAAAATATACCTTTTTAATTTTTTCTGGGATTTTCTAATTATTCCTGGTAGAGTTTAGATTGTTATTGTATTATATGTGTGTCATATAATGAATGCGTTTAGGAAATAAGTGGCGACCATCTCGCATCTTTTTTTATGTAAATTTGTCAGTACAATGACAGAAAAAAAAAAAGGACATCAGACAAACTAGGTTGCACTGGTTGGAAATCTTTGTTGTTTAAAATCTTTGTTGTGGTGTTGCAGATGTTAGCAACTGTCCTACCCACAATACAGCATGACCAATCACAGCACACCACCGCCCACGATGTCCAATCACTGGCCAGCACTGTTTAGTAAAAATCACTCAACATCATTGTTTACAGCAACCACTCATTGTTGTCCACTAATCATAACGACCACCCACTGATCACCAACTAATTAATCCCAGGGATCTCTGACAGATCACCACTAACCCCAGAGACTACTCACTAATTACCATTAATCCCAATGACCACTCACTAATAACCACTAATCCCATTGAACATTTACTAAATACCACTAATCCAAGTGGCCACATATTAATCACCATTAATCCCAATGATCACTCACTGGTTACCACTAATCACAATGACCATTCACTGATTACCACTAACCCCAGTGGCCACTCACTGCTCATCATTAATACCAATCATCACTCACTGATTACCACTAATCCCAAAGGGCACTGACTGATCCTTATGACTAATCCTTATGACTACCCACTGATCACCAATACCCCAATGACAACTCATTATTCACCATTAATCCCAAGCGCCACTAACTGATTCCAGCAACCATTCACTGATCACCACTAACGCCAATGATCACAACTAATCCCAATGACCATTCACTGACCACCAAGAAATCCCAGTGACCCCACTTATTGATTACCAGCAACTTCTACTTACATACTGGGATGTACACTGATTACCACTAATCCCAATGACAGGTTACTGGATTGCAGGTTACAGGTTACTGACTGATTACAACTAATTCACAACTAATTTTAAATAACCACTCAAGAATTACCACTAATCCGGGCCTCCGAGTGGCGCAGTGGTAAAGTGTTCGCCCTATCATCTGGAGATCGCTGGTTTAAACCCCGGGTGATGCTGTTTTCCTCTCACAGCCGGAGGCACAGAGAGAGCTGATTGGCCGAGCTCTCTCAGGGGGGCGGGATGAGAGTTACTTGCGCTCCCACATTAATCACGGCTCTACAGCCAATCAGGGGCATCTGTGAGCTCGCGCACGTGGTAGGAGCGGCTAGCGCTTTCCTCCGAGTGTGTTACTCCGCCCCTAACGGTGCGTGAGCAAGCAGTTCGAAAAGATGCGGTCGGCTGACGTCACGCGGTTCGGAGGAAAGACGTGATAGTCTTCGCCCTCCCGGCTGAATGGTAGTAGTAGCCTTAATGTGGGAGCCCCCTAGTGACGGGGAGGAATTGGCCACGACTAAATTAGGGAGAAAATTGGAAAAAAAAAATATATATATATATATATATATATATATATAAAAAAAGAATTACCACTAATCCCATAGACCACTCAGTGATAACCATTAATCCCAATGACCAGTCACTGACCACCAAGAAATCCCCACTCTTTGATTACCAGTAACTTCTACTTACACACTGGAATGTTATTATGTTATTTTTTTATCCCCTTTATCACAGCTGATAAAGTATTCATGCTACTTAATTTAATCAAGTTCATATTTCATAGTCTGATAAGTGGCATTGTCTGGCACTGACTCTTGCATCCAAAACCCAGACTCCATGCAGCACAGGCCCTCAACACTCCTTTTTGGAAAACCATTTCACATTCCTTTCTACCGTATTCCTTTTCGGCACTAGCATAATTAGCTTAGCTCCACCATTGCCTTGTTCTCAGGCAGGTGTTGTAATCTCTCTTTAAACTAGTCGCTCCGAGGGCCATCCCCTCCATTAGTCTTCATTAACGAGCCATGTGCTTTTGCCATTCTGTCGTTGTCTCAGCTTCTGATTCCATTAACTGTGTACAGCGGGATTGGGGCTCGATGTAGCCCGCTGGAGTTGAATTAGATCATAATCTTTATTTTCTCAGCCCAGACTGATCCCAACTGCCTCTGGGAAGTCTCCATTTAGTCACCTGCAGTGAAGGATCTGACTGAGACGATAAATCATCATAGCTTAAACAAGTAGAACGAGGCTGAGGAGAGGGAATATGAATTTCCTTGCTTAGCTTGGGTGAGGTCTCAAGATGCATTTAGCTTTATTCGTCCGTAATTCTCTCTTTCTCTGTCCTTTAGATTTTTCAGAAGAGAACCAGACTCGACATGGTGATTGACAGGTTGAGAATGAAGTCAAATTAGAAGAAAAAATGGTATCTGTTCCTTCAGTCTGAATTAACAGTGGTGATGCAATTGTATATTTCAGCTTTTTTTCAAATTTCATACTTTCAGTCGATTTTTATCTCTATGCTTAGCTTCAGCTTAATGCTAGCCCTCGAACATTTAAGACTGATGCTTTTGTATGTTGCTCTGACACAACACTTTTATTGGTGTGGTTGTCCATTCTAAGGAAAATCTTTTAATCTATAAAACTTTGTTTGGCCCATCTAGGGGGTTCTCTATCTGAAAGGATTCTCCATCAGCAAGGTTCATCAGTAAGGGTTCTCCATCAGTGAGTATAATCTGTCATTGTGAGTTATCTCTATAAATGGGGTTAATTAATTGATTAATTAATTATTTACAGTATTTAGCATTAATCATCTAATATCAATATTACACATTACTTAACTTTCCTTTTTAACGCTTGACAAGGCACACCTGCCAATGAATCACTCCTTATGAATCTGGTTGAGAGAATGCCATGAGTGAGCCAAGCTGTCATCAAAGTTAAATCTACAGTACAATGCCTCTTAAAAGTATTCATAGCCTTAAACTTTTCGACATTTTGTCACGTTACAACCACAAACGTAAATGTATTTTATTGGGAGTTGATGTGACCAACACAAAGTGGCAGATAATTGTGAAGTGAAAGGAAAATGACTAATGGCTTTCAAAGTTGTTTACAAATAAATATCTGAAAAGTGTGGCATATAATTCTATTAGCTCCCTTGAGTCAATAATTTGTAGAGCAACCTTTTGCTGTTTGATGTCTGATACAACTCCTTTGTTATAACAAAGTTTGTAAGGAAAATAAATAAATATATAAATAAATGAAAAAGAGCAGAAATAGTCAGGACAATGCATTTTTTTTTACATTTTTTTTTTTTTTTTTTTGTTACATGGCATGATAAATATAAAAACAACGCAACAATACTTGGGAGTCCATGAGTCCAACAACCTTTTACTAACCCACGGCATAAGATGGACAAACACGTAGTTTGACATCTAAAGAATGTAAATCTGAAAAGCAAACTAAGATTATGACTGAGATAAATATTAACTTTATGTAATAGGATCTTCAACCTCGGCTTGTCCTCCATCCAAAATGCATGTATTCTTTTATTCTCTGACCCTCCAGAATCTGCTTATGAAGTTCTGCTTTGTTAGGAAACCAATCGCAAGTTTTCTAACTGTAGTCTCCCTCAGCCGAGGTCTACATTTTTGGCCTTCTTTCGATGCCGACTACATTCACAACCACTTTATTTTATTTATTTATTTATTTTTAAGCTACATTATTGGCATAACTTGATCTAAACTAGGTCATGTGCTTTTGCCAATTATTTTCTATCGAGCTCTGGCTCAGCCAATAGCTTTATCTATTTCAACCCTCTACACCGTTACATTTGAGAATCGGGATCCATTTCCCTGTCAAAACATTACCTTTATTTTGGAGTGGAAAGATTTATGGTTATTTACGGTACTACTTCTCTCAAAGACAAAAAAAAAAAAAAAAAAAAAGGATGAGGGTTGATCCTCCTACAGGCTGCATCTAAATAAAACTGAATGCGCTAGAACACAGGCATGCTAAATGTGCATCATGCATCATCACTATAAAATACATAAATGGAGCAGTGGTAAAACTTTCTGTACTAGTTATTAAAATTCAGATTTTTTCAGTTCTCAGGACTTCTAGATTCTTAAAGAAAAGCAAGTTTATTTAAGTTAATGTTTCTTAGAACCAATGGTAATCATTTGGTTTGACCACATGGACATTTCTTCCCAGTAACGGTTCATCTGGGAATCCACTAAAGAAAGTAATAGTTTGTAATACCTTCAAAAAAAATTATGAGCACATATTTAAAAAGGTTACATGTACAAAGTAAGCATGTGTTAAAAAAAAATGTTGGCTTTGTTATGAATATCTATAGAACAAACACTAAGGGTTCCCCAGGAGGACATGACCGAAGAACCAATTCAATTTAATTCAATTTAATTTGTATAGCACTTTTAACAATTGTCATTGTCGCAAAGCATCTTTACACAATCAAAATGATGATTTAAGTTCGTATGGAATGTGAATGTGTATGAATCAAAATGGTCAGAAAGTCCCTGATGAGCAAGCCGAGGGCGACAGTGGCAAGGAAAAACTCCCTGAGATGGTAGCAGGAAGAAACCTTGCGAGGAACCAGACTCAACAGGGAACCCATCCTTATCTGGGTGAAACAGAGAGCAGGAATTGATCTGCATTTATACAGTGTGTTAGGTGGCAGGCAGTTCAGTATAACAGTTGATGTTAATATGGAGTCCAGGTAGTTATTGGAGGAACCAAGGAAGCCTTACAGGTGTATAGAGAGCCAATGTTGCATCCATAAGCATCACCTTACCTCCTGTCATCACCCAATAAATATACAGCAGAAACAGTTAAGAGGGTCCCCAGTGAAAAATGATTGCAAAGCAAGGGACCTTTAACTGCTTAAAAAGCCTTAAGGGTTTTATAAGAGTGTAGAGATGTTGCAGAGATCTACATTGAACCTCCATTGATATACAGTTCGTTTAGTGATAAGGTTAAATTTAAGAGCGCAGTGATTGCCCCACTGTAGAATCTAGCTTTCTAAAGTGTCTCTACTTGTAACACTTAAATGAAACATCAAGGGGGACAAACTGAAGAACCAATAAAGGTACTTAATGGATCCTTATATAATACTATAGAGGCTACTACTGTACCCATGATACTTAAGGTCCTTAACATGTTGTATGCTTGTCTTATAAACATGTACTGTAGAAGGGATAAACAGATCAAATCTATGACACTTAAGGGTACATTGTGTTACATTAATTTTGTTACATTAGATTTTTTAGGTGGGTTTAATGTTCCCCTAATTCCTGCCTCTTTTCACAGACCTTCACCTCCAAGTTCTTAAAAGACTGTCACAATGAGCCATGTTCCCTAAATGTGGGGCCACCATGCTGTTTTCAAAACAGTCTGATGAAGGAAGAACTTAGTATGTAGATAAGTATGTAGTAATGACAAGATTTACTGGCTTACAGCATGAATAACACATCTTAGAGATTTATTGAAATATGGCATGGACAGGGGATACTGGATGGCGTTCTGACCAAGTTGTTGTTTTGATAAACCTACATGTACATAGTTGCTTCAAAATTACCTCTTCACACAGGTTCATGCCATGGCGTAGAGGCCTGCTTTAAATTTATATTACATTTTTCCTGTGGTTATTACATTAATGGCACACACCATTTATTTATTATAAGCTCCAGCTATGTCGCACTCAGAGAATTTAGCATAAATGCTGGTCATGGTGTTGATGGACACAATGACAATGTAATAAGAGTATGATAAGCGATCTGATATAGTCATTGTAATACCACTTTGATTTCACTAGACCTGGTGAGCGCATGATCATGTGCATGAAAGTAAATTCATGACACATGATAGCCACATTGAGAACCTGACAAGGACATGGCTAGAAAGTACAGTATGAAGAACTTGATAAATGCACATTTTTTCATTTTGACCCTGTTTCTGCTGCATTCTTCTATATTCTTTAGCATGTAGTAGAAACTACTTCCAGTTTGTAAGGTTATACATTATTAAAGACTTCTTTGGTCCATCTGAAGAATCCATAAAACCACAACAGCAGACTCACAAAATAAAAGAAAAGCTCATTTTTAAAGTTGTGTAACTTTTTCCAAACAATTTTTAAATAATATTCTATATATAACCTTTATTGACCTTAATTATCTTTATTATTGATGACCTAATGATGTGAACCTTTTCTATATTTCTGTAGCCCCCAACTTCCAGCATCAGTTGCTTAATTCAAATGTTTGACAAAAGGATTTCTACCTTGTGGTTGAAGATTAAATCTGGCCATCTATCCTGCTTTTCCAGAAGACTACTTTCCATTCAGAGCGAGCACTGGCCCAGATCTATCAAAACCAAGCATCTGTAAGTCGAGAACTCCTGAGGTCGAGGTCTAGTGCATGTTTTTCGCTGTTACTTTTCACTCCTTCTTGTTGTTGGGTCTCTGTTGTCTGGAAGCTGGGATTTTTTTTTTTTCTGGCACGGTTACTGAAGCACGAAAAAAGTGAAAAAGCAAAAAGCACTCGCCCAAGAGTCCGGAGATTCTTCGCACTCCAGTGACTGCTTTATCGGCGGGTGTGTACTGGCTGTTCAGGCCGGCTCTTGGCTCTGGACGATATTGCTTTGATAAGAGAGAGAGAGACAGAAAGCTCTGCGGTGGAGGCAGCTAGCTGGAAAAGGCTGGCCATTCTCCTAAATCCCATCTGACTTTAAAAGGAGAATGTCATGTGTCACTCCTGGACACTTCCTGTCTATGAACTCTTGTGTTGTGTTTTGTGTGGCGATGAACTGATACGATAATTTTCAGACTGCGTACAACTGAAATACACATTTTGTTTTAATCCCTCAGCAGCATCACCAGATCATTTATTCAGCTCTTTTTATACACTTCTAGGCGTATATAACTTTAGTTAAACCAGCTAAAGTTTACTGCTGGATGTGCACTTCTCTTGATGATCAGTTTATTTGTACTGTAGGAAGATGTCACTGTCATCCTTTTAAGATCATGTCAAGGGTACCAGACTAACTTCTTGTAGTATGGCATGGTATCAGATGCTGGGATCAGGGCTTTTTTTTTTTTTTTCTTTGAGTGGAAGCAAATAAGCACGATATCGACCGATACCCGATGGCGGTATCCGTATTGATGTACGCATCGATCTGTTTGCCAGAGCAACACAGTGCTATAAATTCTAGTTAAACACATTTACAAATTTCTTGACTTCATGCTGTTTCATCCATAGCAGTGTACCAGTACAGATTCCAAGATGAGCACAGATACAGTGATATCCATGTAGGGTCCAGGCTGATAGTTAATGTTGCTGGAGCAGATGTTGGGGGGTGGGGTGGCGTTGGGTCGGGGTTCACACAATGAAACAAGCAAAACAAACAAACAAACAATAAATCTCACTCACTCAGTCACTCAATGTCTATATCACTTGATCGTGTAGACAAGTTTGGGGGGCTGGAGCCTATCCCAGGAGAGTTAGGGCACAAGGCGGGGTACACCCTGGACAGGCTGCCAATCCATTGCAGGGCACACACACTCACACACTTATTTACACACTACGAGCAATTTGGAAAAGCCAATTAGCCTAATCTGGATGACTTTAGGTTGTGGGAGAAAAACCCACCATGCACAGGGACTTGCAAGCAGAGGAATGGAATCCAGATGGTGCTAACCGCTAACCACTAAGCCACTGTGCCACCCAACAGTAAATGTGTTGCCTTTACATTAGTTTATGTAATAAAAGCAGTAGCTATCTAAAGTTACAGTACCATAACTGTGGCATTCGGCATAAAGCGATGTTACACCAACAATTGTAGTTGGTTGCAAATTCAGTTGACGATTTGGCAGACATTTCAACTGTAGTGATGCACATTTCACCATCATACATAGGAAATGCTTAGTTACCATATTTTACTTTGTACTAAATATTGTTTGATGTTCTAGTTCCAATTCTAATTGATGATCTTTTCTAAGATATAGAAATACTGTTCAACACCTTCACCTCGATACAAATGGGACTTGACTGATGAACACACTCACTCACTCACACAGAACACCTTCATAAATTACGCTATCTGTATTGTTTAGAATTAAACTTTATGTTTGAGATTCACCTGGGATTCCTGAAACCAGCAGACTTACCGGGACTGAAGTTAGCAACAGTGTTGTTACTGTATGTTAACAGAACAGCGGTGCGATGCAACAGCTCATTTACATAGACACTGAATCAGCACGTTTGGAGGAGGAGTGAAATAAAGTGCGTTTGAGGTATAAAAGTGCATTATCTGAGGGATATCAGCTGGAGCATTAACACACACACACACACACACACACACACACGGTGAAGATCTGAGACCCGAGTTAACTTGTTAAAGAGACAGTAGAATACAGGTCCTTTAAGGTTTAGGTTTGTGACCTACAGTTTGAACTGAACTTTACCGCTCAGCACGCTGCTAAAATGTTGAAGCAGTTCACATGCTTGTCACACAGGTCGCATTTTATAGCTCATAACTAAATTATAATGATGTAGTAGTGACAACATGACCTTAGCATCCATAACATTCCCTAAAATTATGACTTATGAATGGTTAAGGGCAGAACGAAACCATGAAGTCATGTTTTTTTTTTTGTTTTTTGTTTTTTTTAATCAAACTCTCATTTTACCAAGTTTGTTTTAAAAAAAATGGTTGTAAATTTTTCGTACCATCAGGGCGCAGGAGCCTGTCGCTAAAGGTCAAACACCTGGGGTTTCTTTAAGCTCGGGAAAGCTGCGAGAGACCAAACACTTAAGTTAAACTGAGTTGATATTGCCGAAGCATCTCCGTGTGTGTGTGTGTGTGTGTGTGTGTGTGTCTGCCTCTAAGGCAGGCTTTTTATTTCTCCATTGGAAGTGATAAACCAAGCCATTTGAAGTTACTGCCACTCACCAAGGTTAATCATCTTAACAGTGAGGAGAGAAACAAGGCTTAAGTATTTGTGTTAATCCTGTGCAATGGATGACAAGAGGGAAAGAGAGGGAGAAAATAAAAAAAAGTTTAATGGATCCACGGCGAGGCTTGAGTTGAACAGTTCATGAATCAATGTGTTTATACATGACCCAAGTAAAATCACTTATGATGATGTAATAATAACAAACATTCAGGAGAGAAATCAGCTTTCATGTGTATAAGAGTGGTGTGTGGTATTATGTGTGTGTGTGTGTGTGTGTGTGTGTGAGTCCATATTCATTTATTCATTCATTCATTCATTCACTACAGGCAATTTGGGAATGCAAAAAAAAAACATTATGTGATTATTTACTGTACATATTTTAATGTCGTTTGAGTTACCAAAAAATAATTGAACAAGTAAATCATACTTAATTGTAAGGGTCCTCCACTAGAGGTCACTGTTTTTATTTTGTAGTTTTTGTTGGCCGACTCAGTTTCCCAGCAGGCACCTCGGTCAGGTGAGGCAGTGCACACCTGAACCGAGGTAGCCATCAATCAATCTATAAATAGCTGTTTAGACTGGGAAACTGGGTCGAGCATTTTTGGTATCACCACTGTCTTTTATGTGGGCATTTTGGTTTGTTCTGTTTTATTATCTGTTTAGTTTGTACTTTGATTTTAGTTGTGTTGACTTGGGCTCTCTTATTGGCAATGTTTCTGTGTATGTTTTGTGTGTTTGTGTTAGTGGAGCTGATTCAGTCCTGTCCTCCTGTGTTCTTGTGTTTAGCTAGAGCAGGTAAGTAGTTAGGTGTGTGTGTGGCTAGGAGCATGTTTGGCTAAATTCTATGTTGAGTTACAGTAACTAGCACGCTTCTAGCCATAGCCCCTCTGTGTCTCTAGCTGTCCTGTGTTTCCTACCTCCCTAGTTGCCCAGTGTGCCTAGCCTTTGAGTGTCCCCTAGCCTAGCCTTTGAGTGTCCCCTAGCCTAGCCTTTGAGTGTCCCCTAGCCTAGCCTTTGAGTGTCCCCTAGCCTAGCCTTTGAGTGTCCCCTAGCCTAGCCTTTGAGTGTCCCCTAGCCTAGCCTTTGAGTGTCCCCTAGCCTAGCCTTTGAGTGTCCCCTAGCCTAGCCTTTGAGTGTCCCCTAGCCTAGCCACTGGGTATCCCTTGTCTGTGTTTCTGTGCCCCTATTTCCTAGTGTGTTTAAGCTATTAGGTAAGTATAGCTTAGTGCATGTTGGCGCTAAAGACATGCTTAGCTAGGTGTATGTGTAGCTGACTGCCATGGTTAAGCTTAGCTTAACCATGTTTAGCTAAAAGCCATGCCTAGCTGATTGCCATGTCTTTAGCCCTCGTCCCGTCCCTCTCTTGGTCTCTCGTCTCTGGTCTTTACGTGTCTCCCGTTCTCTCGAGTGTCTCCCGTTCTCTCGAGTGTCTCCCGTTCTCTCGAGTGTCTCCCGTTCTCTCGAGTGTCTCCCGTTCTCTCGAGTGTCTCCCGTTCTCTCGAGTGTCTCCCGTTCTCTCGAGTGTCTCCCGTTCTCTCGAGTGTCTCCCGTTCTCTCGAGTGTCTCCCGTTCTCTCGAGTGTCTCCCGTTCTCTCGAGTGTCTCCCGTTCTCTCGAGTGTCTCCCGTTCTCTCGAGTGTCTCCCGTTCTCTCGAGTGTCTCCCGTTCTCTCGAGTGTCTCCCGTTCTCTCGAGTGTCTCCCGTTCTCTCGAGTGTCTCCCGTTCTCTCGAGTGTCTCCCGTTCTCTCGAGTGTCTCCCGTTCTCTCGAGTGTCTCCCGTTCTCTCGAGTGTCTCCCGTTCTCTCGAGTGTCTCCCGTTCTCTCGAGTGTCTCCCGTTCTCTCGAGTGTCTCCCGTTCTCTCGAGTGTCTCCCGTTCTCTCGAGTGTCTCCCGTTCTCTCGAGTGTCCAGTTTCAGCTCCACGCATCGTTTGTGTCCTGTTACGTGTTTGTCCCCCTGCCTGTGTCTTGCCAGAGAGCCCCTGTTAGCACAAAGTTAAGTATGGTTTGTGTTTGTTTGTTCCTTTATTTGTATCTTTATTTATACTTTGTGTTTACCCTTAAATAAAAGACTCTTTTTGGTTACACCACCCCTCTGCCTCTATGCCTGCTCCTTCCGCCCACGGCGTTCAACACCTGCCACAACATCCCGTTCATGACATTAATGAACAATGGATAAACTATTTTACAGTTTTGTTCCATAAGTACGTTTGAGCAAAAAAGCAGTGTGGAGAATAATCTTTTTAATTACTGCAGACTGTAGATCTAAAAAAAAAAAAAAAAAAAAAAAGGCAATGAACTTTAAAACTGCAAACGAAATGAAAACGATTTTGTTAATGAACCAAATCAAAGTTTTTTAAAGTTCAAAGAATTTTACCTATAATCATGCTGTTTATAATTATTTCTTAACATTTGCAATTTTCTGCTGTTAAATGGGCTTTATTTTTCCTAACCCCATATTCACCTTGGCAAATAGCAAAAAAATAAAAATCATAATTAATCATAATTAAATGTTGTGTTTACTTATATTTGTGTATCTGTTATTTCTTAAAATATTTGCGAAAGAATACTTTACACTTGTTGTTTTTTTTTAAACACAACAGGGTCAATTAATTAATACTTTAATAAAGAAAAAATTTGAGTTATGCATATATATATATATATATAAAATTTGATTTTACATAAATATATTTAATTTTTATTTTAAATTAATTCACTTTAAAATGTTAAATTGTATTTGTCATACATACAACCATAAATAATAATAATAATATTAATAATAATAAAATAGTATAAGTTTTATTTTTACATAATCATAGCCGTGCTGATATTCATGCTGTTGTGCATGACTTCGAGTGTCTGCTTTTATATTGCTTTTATACAAAAGTTTCACAAACACCATTTCTTACTTTTATATTTATTTATATGATAACAATATTAGTCGTGTTTTTCCCCCTAAATATTAAAATACTCCACACAGTTCAGATTGTGCCATGTACTGATTCAGTTTTTTTTTTTTTTTTTTTTTTTTGGTCAGAGTTGTTGCTAAAATCCAACACTTTATTTCACAGCTCTTCCTCGTCCCGCAGCCCACTGCGCTGCCCTGATGGTGCTAGTAATCAGTTACCATGGAGACTGCATGTGACAGCAACAACTTCCGTCAGGAATGACAATAGCCTGGCATCTGGCAATCTGTTTGCTGAAAAATATTTATTTATTATCTTTTTTTTTTTTTTTATCCTTTTGCAGCCGCATGTATACACTTTCCCAGAGTGAGAGAACAAAAAGCTACCGTGATGCCAAACATGTACAAAACCATAAAATGGTCCAACACATCATTTACAGTCAACGTGTCATAGTCAGCTTACAGAAACATATACAGATCCGCCAAAATATTACAGCCACCTGCCTAATATCGTTTAGTTTCCATTGTGCCACCAAAACAGCTCTGAGGCATTGAGGCTTGTGCTCCACTAGACTTCTGAAGGTGTGCTGTAGAACTGTATGTGGCACCAAGAGAAAAGCAGAAGATCCTATAAGTTGTAAGTTGGGGCCTCCATGGATCATATTTGCTTGTCCAGCACATCCCACAGATACCTGACCAGATTGAGTTAAATCTTGGTCACATGTCATACATTTAATCACAGTAAATGGTTTCTTTCCCAGCTTGGAGAAAAGAGTTTAGGGCCTTCCCTCTGATCCTTTCTTCTTTGTCTTTTTGGCTGTTCCCTTACAGGCATCACTTCAGCAAATGATCTGCCTCCATTTCAACCTCTCCTTCCAACAGTAGCCCAATTTCCACCAGCATCCTGTGGTTCAACAGCACATGTGGCGATTGTTGTTAAACAGGTTGTTATAATTTGCATTATTGATTTAGCAAATATTTCACGTCGAAAGCCCTTCCTGCCACAACCCTCTGTAGTTATCCAGACGTGGGTCTGGCACAAGGGCCTTCCTCAAGCACCAAAAGTTGAAGTTTACCGGAGTACCAGAGTTTGAACTCCAGCTGTCTGATCAGCAACACAAAGCCTTAACTGTTGAGCCACCACTTCCCCCAATTTGGAATCCAAGTCAACACCTTGACCTCTTTGTCATCTTCCTCAAACCATTCTTGAACAATGTGTGCAGTGTGTCAGGGCTGATTATCCTGCTGAAAGCAGACACTGATAATAGGGTCTACTGTTGCCACAAACCAATAATGTTTAGTTAGATGGTGCGTGTCAATGTAACATCCACATGACTGGTATTGTAGGTTTCAAAGTTTCCCATATGCGGGATAAACAAACACCTGGGGAAGAAGCAAACATGATTTATCAGAATAGGCTAATTTCATTAATTGCTCCATAATCTAGTCCTGATGTTCACATGCACATTGTAGGAGCTTTCAGTGGTGGACACGGGTCAGTATTGCGATCTTGTCCAGTCTGTGGCTACAGTAAAGGCTTCATTGCATGGTGTGGAAGGCAGCGGTTACATTTCCGGGATTATTTGCATTGGACTATATGGGCTATTGATAAGCATTTGTTGCCTGTGACCTGGTCCACCAGTTGTTGTTCCTTTGAGCTCCTTTGTTAGGTGCAGTATTAAGATACACCCCAAAAGACCTGTTATTTGGAGATGCTCTGACCCAGTTGGCTGTACATCACAATCTGTCCCTTACTAAAGTCACTCTCAATCTTTGGCTTGCCCATTTTTCCTGCTTCCAACATACTGTATCAACTCCGAAAACTGCCTGTTCACTTAATGCCACCCCTTGTTATTCACTTCAGTGGTTTTAATGTTATGTATAATCACTGATTAACCACAGGATTTATACTGTATGTTCATGTTGCTGTGATGTACAGCTTGTCTATGTTTTTCATAGGATCTAGAGGAAGAACTGTAGAGAAGCAGAAAAAAATGACACTTCATTTATTCACTTGTTAAGTCTTGTGTCATTTATTATCATCACCATTATTTATTACTTTCTGTCATTTTGATAGAACGGGTGTCCTAGTTCTGAAAAATTGTGATTGACTGATTCATTTAATCTATAACAACTAACAACTTTATACGGAAAAGGAATTCAGTAGATATAGCTATAAACTCTATCGTGTACATAAAATCGTGTACATAATCTAAAATTGGAATTCGGGGCAAGAACCCTCTGCAGTGCATTGTGGGATTAAACAAATAGACTGGATTATACTTTTAGGCTTGACTATGAAACAGAAAGAGTGTCAAAAAAGCACACTTTATAGTTATAAGGGTCAATTTAACGAATCAGAACAATCGATCCTTTTTGTAAACAAACCTGAAAGCAAAAAGGAAAAAAAAAGAAAAAGAAACGAGGACAGGAGTTATGTGGGAAGAAATAACTCGAGCATAAAGAACATTTTAAAAGCACTGAATAAAAGCTTTAAAAATATGAATCTGTTATAGACCCAGATAAAATTAGTCATATTTTGAGCTCGTCCTACATTTTATTTATTTTTTCTTATTCTTACAGTACATCATACAAACACAACTTACTCAATTTCACTGCTTTAAAACGTATGGGTTTTACTTATTAATACTTGCGTACGTTTATATTAAGCCAGTTGTTGCAAAGATTTATCAATGATTTATTATTTTACTGATGTACCTTATCATACTGTCCTTCCATAGCACACATTTAAAGGTCTTCATAGAACAAAACTATGGGTATTTTTAAACTGTTTATTTTATTGCAACTATCGGTGCAGTTCTTAACAATAAATCATTGAAAATCATTAAAGTAACATGACTGAATCTCATTGCTGAAGAATATCAAAGTGCATACCATGAACTTACACTGATCTGCTACAACACTAACAACACTGGCAGGTTGAATAACATTGATAAGCAATTATACACCAGTAAACTTTCATGGTTTCATACACAAAAAATTCATGGTTGTTGTTCATGGTTGCATCTGATCAAGTGCGGAAAAATAAGTCAGATCCATGGTGACCCCATCCTGTAGACCAAAGTACCCAAAGAACCTGATGCCAATGCCTTGGCGCCAGGCACCACAGCACACCCCAGAGGAGTTGTGGAGTAATGCCCCGAGGGGCCAGATCTTCCCCGGTCAACCTTCACAATATTGGGATGAATGCTTTGTGTTTTAATTATGTGTTATGGCTGATTGATTTTTACTTTGAGAATTAGCTTAAAATGACTGAATGATTGTAGGCTAAAGGCTTACCTTTGTCAGACCATTAGTGACTCCAGAATAACTAATATTAAAATAGATCTTGAAATAAATCCATGATCATCATGTCAGTCTGTGTTGCAGTATAGAGGAACAGGAACATTTTCAGCTCTTGCTTCTTATAGCTCATTTCTGTCCATGAAATTACATTTATCTATTCTTTTCAACTATGAAAATGCAACAAGACCCATTTTAACAGACACTTAAAAAGCATTATCTGTTCTAATCTAAACAAAAAGAAAAATAATTACCGATTTCCGTGCCAATATAACCCGCTTTTCCCCGGATGAGCTTCTGGCTTCAACTTAAGGAGAATGTCAATAATCCCATTATTATTATTTTTTTTGGCTTTTGGTTACTGTCACATATGCATCAGATAGCAAGAGTTTGTTTGTACTCATAACTTCCCAGTTCACCCCATAATCTTAATTAAATCTGCCCAAAGCCTGAACCGCCGTCAAGTGAGCGTCCAAATCTTAATCAGAGCGAGTCAAATCCCGAACACGCAGCGGTAAACACTCAGCACAAAGGATACATGATTTATGACAAGAGAGAAAAGAAGAGCAGAAGGGGAGAATAAACATATGGAGCCGCAAAGATAACCGTGTGTTGAACATCCCTGTTCTTCTACAACGTTTTCCAAAAAGAATTCAAGTGAAGATTTGTTTATTGTTTTGGTTAAAACTGAACAAGTGGAAAAGAAACTGAACTCAAGTGCAACTAAGAACATATATTACGAAATATAAAACTGGATATGAAATCAATATTACTTTTGCCAGAGTTCAGTTATGCATCATGCAGTTCACAATAAAAAAAAATAAAATAAAAAAAAAAGGTCACTGAAAGGGCTTATTTTTTGCTTGTTTTTTTTTTTTACCTAAAGAACCTTGCTGTTTTAAATAGATTATGAAAATATGTGATACAGTATAATAATATGAATAATCAAATGCAATAATACAGCTGATTTAGCTAGCATCTCAACCACAGTACTGTGCAAAAGTCTTGACCCCTCATTTCTGCATATTAAATTAAATGATGCAGATTCAATTAAAGAAATGAGAAAAAGAGTTTTTGCTTATGTAACAACTTCAGCAGCGACCTCATTTCCCCTCTCGTCTGTTCCAACCACTCTGCATTCAGCATCAGCAGTATAATAATCACTGACCTGATCATCTCTCACCATCTGCATCTGGTTCTCACTGGGTCAGGACTTAAGTTAGATGTGTTTATGTTTGAGTGATTCATACAGTAGGTCACTGTGTAGCCTAACAAACAAAAGATATTCAACTAAAACTGCTCAGGTACAGGGAATGGTCTGAAAATAAGAGATAAAAAAAAGTCCTTCAGGAAGCCTGGAGAACTTTTTTCAGGACTATATCATGAATACAAACAACGTCTGGCTCTTTGGAAGCAAAATATGAAGAAAATGAGGGAGCGCAGTCCCGTATTATGTTGAATTCCCATAAGATAACCTTACAATCCAATATTATTTCAGCTTTCTAATGACAGAATTCAATCCTTAAAGTGTCAGAGCTCTATCTAACAGCGTCGACGATCTTTCCCTATTGTTACACTAGCCGTGTGTTTCCCTCCAACCTCCTCGATCGCTCGTTTGTTTCCTTAAGCACTACGGAGATTCTAATTATCTAATTAAGCGAGGTTGCTGTTCGAGGCGTCCTCCTGTGTCATGATGATAGCGAGCTCTTCCCATCTGTCAGCTTCGGCTGCGGAGTCAGCAATCAGGCTGCGCTGCCAGATAATGATGTTCAGACCCGTCACTGGGACCTTCTTGAAAATAAATAAATAAAAGAATAAATAAATGAATGAATGAGAAGCTGCAGAAGGTTAGACAGTCCATGCTCGGGGGGGCTGAGCATGATGCGGTTGATGATACAGAGCTGCCTTTTACACCTCCTGAGGAAATGTCACAGTGGATCCTGATTATACAGGTTACAATGTTCTACACTATTACATTTGCTTAGATGTATTCTTAACAGTCCTAATAAATAATGGGCATAAAGGGAGAAAAAAAGAAATTAAGCATGAGTAGCCAATGATATATGCTCATTTTCTGTAAGGAGATGCTTGTTTGATGTTTATGGAATGAGTCTCCAGTATCAGCATTTTGTAACAGTGGTAACTTTACAGCTTGTTACTTGCTAGAGACAGCTTGGCTAAGCACTCGTGCGTGTTACTGGTTTGCTAACAATAACTGTAACTGAAATGGATAACAACTATAACATTTTGTTCTTGTAACGCTTGTAACGTTTTCAAGAGATGCATTTCCTGTGGGGCAAAAGGAATAAATACACTGCATGATGTGCTGTTATTGGAAACTGGTTGAACCAATAGCTCTTCATCCCATCAATGAATTATTGATTATTTTGCAATAACATCACCACCTGAAGTGTATTAATTTCTCTCTTTTTTTAAATTGAAACAATCGTACATTTTATCCATATCCTATCTAATCTTATGTAATCTTATATAAGGAATGTCTAATTTTCTACATATTGTGTTTAAAGAACCTACTTAAGAAGTTAGAAGCATTAAATCTCCAAAGAACCCTCTAGGAACTCAACAAAGGCTTGAGTTTATACTTAGAGACTCTTTGAGCATATGGAGCTGACGGAAGGTTTTCAGACCCCTTCAGGTTTTTCACATTTTGTTATGTTCCACCCTCATCTTAAAATGTATTAAAATCTTTTTTCCCCTCATCATTGTACACTGAATACTCCACAATGACAAAGTAAAAATAAATAATTTATATATAAAAAAGGCTGAAATATCCAAATTTGCATTAATATCCAGACACTTTTTTCATGAGACATGAAACTGAGCGTTGGTGCACCTACTCCTATTACTGGTCCTTGAGATGCTTCTACAACGTCACTGGAGTTCATCTATGCCTTTATTAGACATAATTATGAAAGGCACACACATGTCTATATAAGGTCTTGCAGTAGATTGTTCATGTCTAAGTCCAAACAAAGTCATGAGAATGTGGGAATTATCTGTAAACCTGCAAGACAGGATTCAGTAAAGACACGGATCTGGGGAAGGATATAAGAAAATTTCTGGAGCAATGAAAGATCCCAGGAGCATGAAGCCTACATAAATCTCAAACAGAGAAGAGATTTGGAACAAACAACAGTCTTTCAAGATGTGGCTGCCCAACCAGAGTAATCTGGGATGAAGTGCCTTGGTCAGAGAGGAAACGTAAGGGTCACTATAAATGAGATCCTGAGTTCCCTTATGGGGAACAGAGAGACTTACAGAATGGCAGCCATCTCTACCGCACTCCATCCTAGCCCTTATGGTAGAGCTATCAGACAGATGCCATTCCTGGGAAAAAAAGCTAAAGTCCCTTGAAGGACTTTTCAAACCATGGAAAACATAATCCTCTGGCACAAAGTTGAACTATTCAGAATCAGGAATTTGGGCTTTGCAAATCACTTTAATAAAACTTTTCCTACAGTCAGACTTGGTAGTGGCAGCATCATGGTGTGGAAATTTTTTAGTAAGAAAACACAGAAGTGGCTTCTGAACAGATCTGTGGATGTTCTGGAGCAGCCCAGCCAGAGTCTGGACTAGTTATGGGTCATTCATGAATGATTTGTTCTTTTTGAGCAGATCTTTAACGTGAACTTTCACAAAACTTCCGTAGGTTATGTACAGGAAACAGAAATAAGTAGTTACCTCTCGAGTCTTCTGGTCCGAATTGTTCGTTCTTTTGTCACGTGACTCTGATAGACACTATGCAGTTCAGTACACAGGAAACATAATTGAGTGGTTCTTCTCCATGAGTCTTCTAGTGCGAGTCATTTGTTCTTTTGTCATGTGACTCTCATACTGTACTGTAGATGCTAGCAGAGTCATGTGACAAAAGAATGAACAATTCAAACCAGAACATATGAGAGGTGAGCTGGTCATTTTGTTTATCATAATATGTCCTTGGCTGCATTGTATTATTTTTTGTACTGGAACTAGAACCAAACATTGTGTATGTAGACGTGTTGGGGGTCTGTTTTTTGGAAATGTAACTTTTTATTGTATTTCTGATCAAAAGAACGAAATGAACTAAATGACTCAAAAAAGATTAATTCATGTTGATAAACGAGAATCAAAGAACCAAGTCATTAAATGATCCAAACTTCACATCACTAGTTTGGAACTGAACCCAACAGACCATCTCTGGAGACACCTGAACACGGCTGTGCACTGACCTAGCCTGTTCAACCTGGTTGAGGTTGAATGATTCTGCCAAGAAGTCTGGAGAAAACAGAAAATAACTATAAACATCTGTTTTGAAACTTAAAAGGGTCTAAAAACTTCCCATCCACACTGTATATCACAATAATTACATTTTTATTAAATAATCTTTATAGTCACATGACTTGTTGCCCTCTTAAGTTTCAGGTTTGAAGAAAATGAGATTTATAAACAATTTTTTTTTTACCAGACTTAGGCAGGAAGGTCACCCATGACCGAACATATATCATTCAACTTAACAACTGCATAAAAATATGAATATCTATCCGTAAATACAGTCAGCTCTCAGTGCCTAAACTAAAATTGAACAAAAGCTCTTGAGATAAAATATAAGAAAAATAAGATGAGGCACCTCTGTGCCCCTCTAGAGAGGCCAATTCGATTCTTCAGAGAGCTTTAGAGAAGTTGCTCAGATAAGCCCGCTAGTAAGAGCTGTCAGCTCCCGGCACCGTTCCCACAAAAGGGAGGCAGGAAGCATGAAAAACTCTGCCTCGCACCTCTCTCTTGGCAGCGCAGCTCCTCAATAACGGCAGCTCGACAGCCTTGCAGTGCCAATTGACTGTGAAATGAATCCACTAAGAGTTGCAAAGGCTGTTGGATTCCGTATTTATTGCTGCACTTGCACTTTATTCCCAGCGGTGGACAATAATAAATAAATTAAAACACTCAGGCCACTCTCTGACTCCAAACATTCATAAACATTTATAAAGTTCAGATTTAAAAGTACCAAACGTACATTTTTCCTTTTTATTATTATTTTATGTTAAGAAACTGTAGGGACGGAGACAGACCTGCGGTGCGACAGTTCACACTCAATTCATGCCAAATTGTCTACTCATATCCAGGAAAACATCTGGACTCATTTGGCCTGGCTTCAACTCATATCTTATTTAGGCAAATTTTCAAATAAAGGAGATTTCCTCAGGACTGCAACATGGCTGAATCCAAATACTCAACCCAAGCCTGAGAATACGCATACGCAAGGTTGGTGGTGAAGTTAAGACAAATTCATTTACACTTTAAAGTCTAGTTTTGCCGCCTCACACCTCCTGGCCAGGGGGTTTAAATCTCGCCTTGAGTCTTTGTCTGTGGAGTTTGCATGTTCTTCCCATGCTTGGCGGTTTCCACAGACTACTCTAGTTCATCTCCCAGAGTCCAAAAACATGTGCTGTAGATTGCTTGGTTAGCATGTAGTGTATGATTGAGTGTTTAAGTGTGTATATGCCTGTCTAGGTACTGTAATACGCCCCTGTGTAGGATACAGGTTTGTTTTAACACTGGTAGCTAGACAAAATTTAAGCAAAGAGAGCTAATACTTTTAGTAAAAAGTGGGTGACCTTTCTAAAATAAGATCTTTCTGCTCTATTTAAAAGTACGGCTCAGTTCTACACCGATCAGCCCCAACCTTATGACCACCTGCTAAATATCGAGTAGGTCCTCCGTTTTGCCACCACAACAATAAGGACCTGTGTGTTTTGATACTGTACCTCTCGTTCACACCTTCACTCCTCATGTGCATCAATGAGTCTTCGTCCATGACACTGTTGTCGGTTCACCGCTTTTCATTTCTTGGATCGCTTTTGGTATGTCCTGACCACTGCAGACCAGGAACATCTCACAGGACCTGCAGTACATAAAAGCACTATGAGTGAATAAGTGAGTTGATGTGTTGGAAACAGAAAGATTGAGTAAGCATAAAGGTTTGAACCATAAGGGCCAATGTGATGGCTAGATAACAGGGTCAGTGCAACACCAAAACTGCATGCCTTGAGGAATATTCCTGGGCTGCAGTGGTGAGAATTGACAGGAAGTGGTGCAAAGCAATTAAAACCATGCAGTTAACTTTCAAAAGGGTCATGGTAAACATGAATGCGGGTGGTCATAATGTCACGGTCGATCGGTGTATGAAGTGCAATTCTGCTTTCAAAATGATCAGATCACAGATATGAATGATCAGATCATGGGCACGTCTGGCAAAAACATGAATGTACACGCCGCAGTTCTCACGAGTGTTCCTGCTCCTGAAGTTTCGTGACCATGCAGTACAACACGTACAGCACCTCATTAGTGGCCTTCCTGAGCGCGCTTTCCCTCGAAACCCGACTACCGATTCAGGATGGATGTCTGTGTGAAAAATGTCTCCTGGTGGCCGTGTTGACAGCCTCTGTGCCGTCCCTCTCTTATACACAAACGAACACACAAACACCCACACATGCACCACTGTACAGATCCTAATGAGCTGAAAGGCTGCACACAGAAAAAGAAGGACAAATTACTACAGTGAGACGGATTTGTCCATACAAAAAAAAAGGAAAAAAAGTGTCATCACCAGTGCCGTTTTCTGTTTAGATGTCAAGATGAAGTAAGCGCAGCTCTAGGATTTACTGGTCGGAGAAAAAAAAAATAGGGCATATAATAATAATAATAATAATAATAATAATAATAATAATAATAAATGGTTTTAAGCACATGTGAGTGAAATAAACAAAAAGAATCAAGAACCTCAATTTGGCACAATTTGATGGTCGCTGTAGCAAAAAGTTCAGAAATGTTTTATTTAAATTGTTTTTTTTTTCTTTTTTTTCAAAAGTTTCATTAATTTATCTCCCATAAGAGATCACACTATGGTATGTACAACTAACCCTACTTGACTATGATAAAGTAAAATACATACAATAATATACCAAATTATTACCGTGGCACTCCAGTCATTTCCATGCTAGGCACCATAGGACTTTATAGAGTGCTGTGGTGGTACTATTCTGTGTATATAGATATATTATTATTATATAATAGATATATTATATATTAGAATATTATTATATTTGTCTATACTGTAACATATGGGGCAGTGGTGGCTCAGAGGGCTACCAACCGGAAGATCGGAGGTTCAATCCCCAGCTCCACCAGGTTGCCACTGTTAGGCCCTTGAGCAAGGCCCTTAACCCTATCTGCTCCAGTGGCGCTGTATCATGGCTGACCCTGCGCTCTGACTCCAGTTACGCTGGGATATGCGAAGAAGGAATTTCACTGTGCTGTAATGTATATGTGACAGAATAAAGGCTAAACTTAACCTAACATAGTAGATATGTTAGTACATACGATGCTTGTTGTGGTGTAGTACAGGCTGTACCATCTTATTGCATTCAATATTAAGAGTTCCAACATACAATATGGTTTTTCATTAGTGTTGCAATGCAATGAGAACATACTATATACATACAGAATATTTATAGCTAGATAACTATATAAATGCCACATTAATAACCATACTACTGTACTGTACATACTATAGGTACCATACCATAGCACATGTAGAATTGTATGAAATGATGTACTCTGATAGGTCAATTTACAGTACATGTACAGTACTATATTAGCAAGTAAAACAATCCCTTATATAGTATATGGTACTGGTATCATCGGATTAAAATGTCTCATGAGCTACAGTAGTTTACATGTAAATATTAAAATTAAAATTTTATTTACCACGTACAGTACACAACCACACACATTAACATATGCAGTAAAATGCTTATACAACATTTTGTGACCTACTAAGGAAAAATAAAAAACAAAATACAGGAAAGAAGATGCAACGTGCACTCTAAAAATAAATTCAGTTCAGTTCAGTCTTTATTCATCACATATACATTACTGCACAGTGGAATTCTTTATTTTTCGCATACCCCAGCTTTTTGTTTGAAGGCAGGAGTCAGAGCGCAGGGTCAGGAATTTTTTTTTTCTTTTCATGACGCCCCTGGAGCAGACAGGGTTAAGGGTCTTGCTCAAGGCTCCAACAGCGGCAACCTTGCGGAGCTTGGGCTCAAACTGACGACCTTCTGATCAATA
Organism: Clarias gariepinus; assembly: GCF_024256425.1. Lineage (NCBI taxonomy): Eukaryota > Metazoa > Chordata > Actinopteri > Siluriformes > Clariidae > Clarias > Clarias gariepinus. Next base: position 2,155,684 of record NC_071123.1, on the reverse strand, counting down.
ACTCAAACTAAAGATTTTTTTAATAGAAGTATATTAAATGTATAATGTAAAAAATATAAAATGTATAAATTACACAAAATGTGCAAAATAAAAAGGGTATTATTATATGACTTGTACTGTACAGTAGGTATGACAGCTGCAGTATGAGTGAAACATGGAGTATGAAATGAGATGATGTGTGTGACAGCAGCAGTGGTATTGTCTATTTTTTAAAGTGCAAAGTATCATTATAGCATAATATATAGTTTTATACCCAATTCACTTCCCTGATTTACATTTCAATCAAACTAGAACAGATGAAAGTTTACTTTGCCTTTAAAACAATGATGTGTTTCTCCAGGAAGCCTCCAAAACTCGACTTGAATCTGGGTGAAGATATCTGCACCAAACGACACGTTTTCCAGGAATTGAGACATAGAGAGTTCATATGGAGTTCATTATAATCAGGACAGTCCCTGTTAATACTTCATGAACACACACTGCGGGAGCTTACAGACATGAAACACACCAACACGCTGTTACATCACACAGCTTTAATTCCGAAGAAAAAGCCAGCAGGGTCCAGGCTCATTTTTATACGTGCAGCCTCGCTTCAGGCCAATAACAGGCAAAGAGTCTTTGATGTGCTGAAATAAAGTAAGAAATAAAGCTGTAACATCTCACTCATTGACTGTAATTGTTGACTTGTGGCAGCTACTGAATTGTCTACCATGAACTCGCTGCTTCTGCTCCATAAAAAGTACCACAGCGTGTTTCTTTAGTTAATTCAGTAATAATTTATAGCAGGGTTGTGAAGCCGTTCAGGATAGATGATGATCCGAAATAGTCATGAAAACAGACACATTTACATTCTGAAACTGAAACTATTTAATACGCTAATAAACATGAGCATAATCATGAAATGTGTGCCGTGTAATCAGAAGGAGTTCTCAAGCTGATGAGGCAGGATGCGAGTGCATAAACTCAGCGTGGGTTTTATTAAGTGCAATCTAGAAATCAAAGTAGGGGTGTAATCAGAATCCAAATCTGAATTGGAATCAGTTTATTTCGCCAAGCATGTTGCATGTACAAATTCCTGGCTCATGCAACGACAACAACGACAATGATGATGAAATGTTACTGCACTTACAGGATAAATCAGGAGGCAAAGGCTTGAGAAGTCATAACTAGACATTAACATTTCTATCATCGAATAAAACATGGAACAAAACAAAGAGACCTTAGAGAACAGAAACCAACAGCGTCATTAACATGTACAACATCTCACCAGGCTTCACAAAAGCTCACAGACACAACAGGGTTTTCGGTAAATAGACAAGCGGATCAAGAGTCAACACAAAAGCGGTGATCACAAACCAAAACAACACAAGCTCATTGCGGTTGTTGCCATGGAAACCGTGACTCAAATAGTTTTTCCAATCCCTAATAATAACCTCACACCTTCAGGATCCGGGGGTTTGAATCTCACCATCGGTCCTGTGTGGAGGTTTCGCACTGTTTAGTGGATTTTCTTCAACACTCCAAAGACATGCGCTGTCGGCTGATTGGAATTTTCAAATTGCCTGAAGTTAAGCCTTTATTTGTCACATATACATTACTGCACAATAAAATTCTTTCTTTGCATATCCCAGTATAACTGGGGTCAGAGTGCAGGGTCAGCCATTATTCAGTGCACATGGAGCAGATAGTGTTAAGGGCCTTGCACAAGGGACCAACAATAAAAACCTGATAGAGCTGGTGATTGAACTGCCAACCTTCCAAAAGTAACTCAGTGCCTTAGCCCTCAGAGCTACCACTACATTACCACTGTATTACTGGCTATCTGAGTCTTTGTGCTTTGCAGATGGTTGGTTCCTTACCCAGCATGTACCCCACCTTGTGCCGAAAGTTTCCTCGGACAGGATCCAGGCCTCGACTACTCTACACAAGATATGCGGTATAGAAAGAGGATGGAAGGATGGACAATTAATTTTACATTATCTTTCCCAACGCCATCAAAAATGATTAATACACTTGCTCTATACAGTAAGCTCCACTGTGTGTCCCTCTTTCCACCTGATATATGACCATTCTCCACTGAATAAACCTTTTGTTCAATATTATACCAAACTGTGGTTATTTTGCTCATAAATACACATTCTTACACCTAACTTTTTGTATATCATTAGAATTTTTTTTTTACTATTTCCCCTGAAACAAGAGTTTTGTATCAGTAGAGTATTTTTAAATGAACCCAATTTGGTGTCAAAAAACAAAACTATATATATATATATATATATATATATCTCTTACAGTGGAAATGCACCTATGCTGAAAATTTAAGACCCTCCATGATTTCTAAGTAAGAGAACTTGCAAAATCAAATACTTATTTCCCCCACCGTATATATATATATATATATATATATATATATATATATATATATATATATATATATATATATTTGAACTTGCAAAATCAAATACTTATTGCCCTCACCGTATATATATATATATATATATATATATATATATATATATATATATACGGTGAGGGCAATAAGTATTTGATTTTGCAAGTTCTCTTACTTAGAAATCATGGAGGGTCTTAAATTTTCAGCATAGGTGCATTTCCACTGTAAGAGACAAAATCTAAAAAGAAAAATCCGGAAATCACATTGTATGATTTTTCAACAATTTATTGTGAAATAAAAAATGTGAATTACTGTGTCAAATAAGTATAATAAATAAAAAAATAACATTTGTTGCAGAAGCCTTTGTTAATAATTACAGAGGTCAAACAGTTCCTGTTTAGTGAGGTCACTATATATATATATATATATATATATATATATATATATATATATATATTTTTTTTTTTTTTTTTTTTTTTTTACATTTTTTTTTAATAGATTTTTTTCCCTATTTCCCTTCCAAAAAATGAGCAGCATTATGCCTTCCCCAAAGGGGGTCTATAAGCCCTCATTGTAGTTCCCATTCTAACCACTAGGGTCAATAAGAGCTCTATAGTACTAAACTTCATCTAGAATTCACAATTGTTTTAATACGTTTTTATATTGTAATTCAATGTAATTAAAATTTTGCAGAATAATTTCCAACACTCTGATGATGCCTGCATGCCGCATTAAATCAGATTACGGTCATTTATTATTTTTTTTAATCACATCGAAAATGAATTTCAGCTTTGATCACTTACCGCTTGCGACAACCAAAAAAAAAAAAAAACAACAACAGATTTTAAACAGAGATAAACACCGTGTATTTTGCGCGACTAATCTTTGATGGTGATGGTGATATTTGTTGATGTGTAAGTGCTTTAAGAGCGTGCCATTATCTCAGCAAGCCGGCGAGCTCGGCTGTCAGTACACCACTTTGAAACCCGGCTATTTATTCACTCTGGTTGCAGCAATGAATCTAATAAGAGATAAAAAATCTCACGCTGAGAAGTTTGTTTTAATTTATGCCCCACGGAGGCCCGCGGCGGAGCGAACTGGCTGGAAGCGACGCAAGATCTGATCTGTAATTGGCACGGGTTCTGATTTCAGCAGCAGTCAGTGCATTACCATATGAATGCGATTGAATGGAACTCAAATCAGAGAAAGAAACACATTGTTTTTTAATAAGTAGCCTGCACAAATAACATGCTAAATTTCAAGCAGGATAGAGCAGGGGGAAAAATGCTCAGTGGGGAAATCGCAATGCTTTACTGAGTCTTGCTTTTTAAAAGGTGCCATCTGGTTCATTAGTAAAAAAAAAAAGCTTTTGGAAAGATCGTTTATTTTACAACAGTGTAAAAAAAACCTTCGTGAGGTCACTGTTCACCTGTCGCCTTCAATCGCCTCCAAAATGCTGATCAGTAGGTAATGTAACAGCAACTATCAATATACTGTATGTTTTATGTTGTTGTTGTTGTTGGTCCTTCGGGCTGCTCCCAGCAAGGGGTCGCCACAGCGGACAATTGGTCTGCACATACAAGCTTGGCACATGTTTTACGCCGGACGCCCTTCCTGACCCAACCCTCCCATTTTAACTATGAATATTTATAATGTTAAAATGTACCAATAAGTCAGTATACATTGTTTAAAGATGTTATGCAAATACAGTGCATCCGGAAAGTATTCACAACGCATGACTTTTTCACAAATTTTATCCATCCATCCATTCATCTAGGAACCTCTGTAGTCCAAATAGGGACCGTGGAAGCCAGTGGTGATCATTGTATTTATTCCCATTTGTACAACCGTGGTAGGACCCCCAGTCAACATTCACACGCGCATTGACACACTACGGGCAACTTGGGAACGCCAATTAGCCTAATCTGCATGTTTTTAGACTGTTGGAGGAAAATCGGAGAACCTGGAGAAAATCCACCAAGCACGGTGAGACCCAACACCGGAAACTGACACAGGACCTGGAGGTGCAAGGAGACAGTGCTAACCGCTAAACTACCATGCCACCTTATAACACATTATAACACCAATACCAACGAAATCCAGTCAAATCCCCATTCATCAGTCATAAGACAGTATACACATTGTTGAATTATTTTGTTAAATTCCTTACAGCTTATAGCAATTGTTATAAAGCATCAACAAATTTACAAACAGTATGCATAAATTGTTTTTAAAATACATTATATTACCAAGCCCCACTCTGAAAATTCGTAAAGACATAAAATAAATGTTTTATGTAAAAGTAAAAAAAATATATATATAGGGTAAAAGTTGAACACTACTAATATTTTGTTTAAACGCCTTCAGTTTTGTTTACAAACCAATTTATGTGTTAATAGATGTGATAACCTGATTATTCAGACACCTGAGCAACTGAATCAAGCCCAGATCAAAACCCTGCCTCCAGAGGCTTAGACAGTGGACACTATGCACTTCATGCGCTTCCCTTATTACCCTGATGAGCTCATCGCTCTGGAATAGGAGCAATCTGGACTCATCAGACCACATGACCTTTATCTATCGCTCCAAAGTCTCATCTTTAAGCTCGGCAGCCAACTGAAGATTTTTTTCTGATGAGTTTAACTATAGTGTTTTTTTTTTCTTTATGAACACACAGGTGTTTAGTCCGAATCCTGTGAGTTCATATCACATTGTGTGCGTGTGAAAATGTGTTTACTTTTACTAGACATTTTCATCACACAACTTCAAAATTACGGGCATTCAGGATTTTTCTGAACTTGACAATTCAATATCATCCTTCCAGGTTTTAATATTGTGTTAATAGATAGATAGATAGATAGATGTAAAGTTGTAAAGTGATTACTTCAAGTACTGTGTTCAAATAAAGTATTTGCATCAATTAAAAAGCAACTTTGTGTGTATTGCATGTTGTTAATAAAAGCTGGGTAACTGTAACGAGTGACTCATCTGTTCTAATGTAATGAACTTTAGCCAGCAATCATCTGCGCCGCTTTCGCAACTCTCTAACGGCTTTGTATCTCGGGCGGAGGTGTCACTGCAACACAGAGCTGTGCCATATGGCAAAACGGTCTCAGTAACATAACAACAGATGATCTCTTTCGTTATTCAGGAAACAGAGTTATTGTTGCACTGAATGCTTGGCTAAAAATCCTGATCAGTTGACGCTTTTTATACACATGCACATTTCAGTGACTTTGACCATGGCATGGTTTTCTTTGCTTTAGGTCTGTTTGGTTTTTTACACAGTAAAGTCTTAAAAAAAAAACATGTTAAGGAGAATGGCCAGACTTATTAACCTAAACGAAATGCTATAGTAACTTCAGTAAATACTCTTTATAGATGTGATGAGCAAAAAAAAAAAAAAAAAAAAGGTCATAACACTCCGAACTTTGAGAGTGATGGGCTACAATGATATAAGACCATTGGGAACAATTCAATCATAAGCATCTTTCACATCAGTCTGTAAAACATGAACCTTAACTTCACACTTAACCTTACTGATACTTTTCTTGATACTAAATTTATAGTGGTGTGAAAATCATCTTAGATTTGTTCACTAGTTTTAAATAAGTATAGCATGACAGTGTGAACAAACTATTCATTCACTCACTCATTATTTGCACAGGGATAAGTGGGCCTGAAGCCTATCCCTGGGGTACACCCTGGATGGGGTGCCAATCCATTGCAGGGCACACACACTCACATGATCACTCACACACTTAGCCACACACCAGTTAGCCTAATTTGCTTGTCTTTGGACTGTGGGAGGAAACCCACCAAGAACATACAAACTCCATGCACACAGCTCAAAAAACAGGAACCGAACCCGGATCCTGGAGGTGCAATGCTACAGCGTTAACCACTAAGCCACTATGCTGCCTGATTCCTGACTGTGTAAGGGGAACACAATCAGTTGGTAATCTAAAAAACATTTAAAATACAATTCGAAGTAATGACCATTTTAAACCCCAAGTTCTAAAGTAAATTCAAGTTCTTCTATATTGTCCAAAGTTTTGTCATTTCCAATGTTTCATAATGTTTGTTTCGTAAGTTGTTTTTTTAAGGATTCAGCCACAGTGATGTCCAACGGTTTTCCCCAGACCGTCTGACATTTAAAGATAATTTATTTATTTATTATTTTTTTTTACAAAAACAATTCTCCGATTTCAGCTTCAGACAGCGTCTATGTCCTGGAGTGTCTCCAAAGCCGCAGGGAGACTTCTCTACAGCCAGATCTGAGGGGTTTATCTGAGGTTTGGCAGGGTTTAAGGTTTTGAAAGCACAGCTGCAATTGACAAATACTCCAGCGTCCTGACATGTGTGTGGGTGGTTTTTTCCTTCTGAGTGGCACTTTCTGTCCTCAAGCTGTCTGGAGTCCTGAAGGAACCGAGTCACCTACACAGGCGCGCAGAAGGGTTCTCGATGTCAGAGAAATAAAGTTTTGTTGTAGCATTGTCAAACCGTTAGAGGAAATCTTTTTCTTCCTTGACAAGCTACAGAGACTTTTTTCCTTGTTATTTTATTTAGCAAAAATAAGATGCCAAAAATGTCAGTAAACTGTATCTTTTTTGGGGTACAAACTTTAGTTAGGAATCCTGCGAATCTGACAACCTGACAAGAGGACTCGTGGCTGCTTTATAAGTACGGTGGCTGTCATGACACTAATCACAACCTACAATGACATCACACTTTAGTAACATGCTATGATAAAGCAGTAATCTAGGCCAGGCGTGTTTAAACACGAACCAGAAATCTCATGTTCTCTTGCCAACAGAGAGCTCCAGGGAAAGACAAGCTGAGCTCCGAGGCTACCCAGAAACATCCAGCTCAATTTTGAAACCTAATCATATAGTCCTCCTTTATTCATGGGAATTTACCAAGCATTGGGACTGGCATTACATTTTAATGAGTCGGACAACGTAATCCGCCACACTACACCGAAAGCCGATTACGGTCCAGTTTTACGGCTTTCAACGTGTCCAAAGCTGACGTCCCCTGAATAGACTTATCTCCTGCTGCTCGTTGAGCTGCCTTACAAATATTCCTGTGTTAATCTCTATTTACTGAGGAGGTGTCGCTAAATCAGAAGAAAGCACAGCAGACAAGCAATGCTAGAGTTTAGTGTTCGTAATAAAAACAGTGATGGTTGATGAAACCACATGGACGCCATATCGGTCTCTGCCTTCCAATTAAACATAATTTCTTGCACACTATACATAAATATAAATGCATTAAATATTACATTTAAGTAATGAGGTATTGCAGTAGATGCTGAATGTAGGCCAAAAACATTGTCTAAAATTAGGTTATCCAGCTGCTTTTCTCTTTAGATTTATATTTCTCTCTAAATTAGATTTATTCGGCAAAGTTGTGTAAATATATTAGTTTAATTTGACATGAATCTAACATTAAAGAATAGATAGAGATGGGCATATCTTCATAAGGCATGCATACTTGTCACTCTAAGAAACCATACAATAATTAGCATTAACACCAATGCCAGGTGAATTGAATAATGGTGATTGTCAGTAAACTGGTAAAATGATTATACTGTAGGCACTCGAAGCTCATCTATGTCTGTTGGGATCAAAGGCTAACCAGTCCAGTCCAATCCCACAGAAAAGCATTATCCAATCCCACAGAATAGCAAAGGGATTATGAAACAGATCCAGATACATATATTAAGTATTACTTACATGCAATGCTTTAAATGGTTAAGCTCCTACATACAGTATCTAGCCAGTCTTCTGATATGTTACAATCCACCACGTTCCTTAAGATCACAAAACTCTGGACTTCTGCTAGTTCCCAGAATATCTAAATTTACAAAATGGGGTTGGGCGTTTTTTTTATATTTAGCTTTAAAGCTTTGGACTAGCCTTCCAAACCATGTTCGGGGCTCCGACACAGTTTTCCAGTTAAAAAGTAGACCCAAGACGCATCTCTTTAATCTGGCATACACGTAACCCATCTCATAACCTCATCTTCCATTACATCTATCCCAAATGGCAACTACGCCTATTTTTTTTAACCTGTTTTTTTATTTTTCTACCCATCCCAAGGCATCTGGAGATAGTGCTAGCTTCAGTAGACAAAGGCCAACCCTATGAGGTTCCTGAGGCATCCAGACAAGGACCAGCTCCAGCTAGATTCTGCTTCATAATAGTTTGGAGCTACACATGCTGATAGTTTGGAGCTACACATGCTGATAGTTTGGAGCTACACATGCTGTTACTGCTTCCAGTGATCCAGACCCCATCTGTCCTCTGCACCTGCTGACTCATCCTTGTGCTGAACTGGACTTTAAGCTAATTTAAATAACTTCTGTTATATCCACCTTTTAGCTGCATAACACACATAATGTTATATAATATCTATCCGTTATCACTCAAATGAGGATGGGTTCCCTGTTGAGTCCGGTTCCTCTCAAGGTTTCTTCCTATTGCTGTCTCAGGGAGTTTTTTCTTGCCACTGTCGCCGTTCCCCCTTGGCTTGCTTATCAGGGACAATCTTATTATTATCTAGACACACTTTTCTCACACATACACACTTCCATAAATTTCCTTTTCAAATTTTCTTTTCATTTTTGTGAAGCTGCTTTAAGACAATAACCATTGTTAAAAGTGCTATATAAATAAAATTGAATTGAATCTAATCCATGGATCCCTCCCAAAATGCACAGCACCCCAAGGATCCTGGTGCCAGACACCACAGCAACCACACCACCACTTCCCCAGAGGCCCTGCAGAGATAAGCTCAGAGGGACCAGCGGTACCCATGTGGCACAAGCGAAACTGTCACAATACTGGGCTTGATATTTTGCATTTAAATGTTCAATTAATTGTATTAATCTATATAAACAGATTTTTTTTGTAATTTAATTAAAAAAGTAAAACTCGTGTTCTAAACTCATTACATGCAAAGTGAAATATTTTAAGTTCAACTTATAAAGGATTTACAATACATAAATCTCTGATTATTGTGTTCAGTTATGCACTTGATACTTCTTTAGGGCTGCTTTATCATAAATCCCTGCTTCATTGGGGCATGGCATGGAGGTGATCAGCCTGTGGCACTGCTGGGGTGTTTTGGAAAACCAGGGTTCTTTGATAGCAGCCTTCATCTCTTCTGTATTGTTGGCTCAGGTGATTCCCATCTTACTCTAGACAAGAGCCCATAGATTTTCTAAATCTCAAGATTTTGCTTTATGTCAGAAAAAAATGGCTGGCCGATAAAACACAGAAATCTTATGGTCATCAAACCAGTTAGTGAAAGTTTTGGCTCTGTGGGCAGGTGCTAAGTCCTCCAGGAAATGGAACTCAGCATCTCCATAAAGCTTGTCAGCAGATGGAAGCATGTTGCTCTGCATGAACTATACCAATGAACTTTATTAGAGAATTATTAAAGAATAAGAAAATTAGTCTAATAATATTACATGGTTTGACTGCAAAATTTTATAAACGCCATAGATGTCATTAATAAACTAAATACATTTGTTGAAAAAATAAACGAATTTACCTTCTTTTATTGCTATTGCAGTTTCCCCAGCAGTCATGGACTTCCATACTACTAGAGTGATATTAGTGCTGTTGATGAGGCCAGTAGTAGTAGTAAACTGAACTGTTTTTAATGTTTCTTTTGATATTCAACAATGTTAAACCTTTAAAACGGTTTGTGTGCAACAAAATCTTTTTTCCATGTTCTAATTTGCTGTCTGTGACTTGCTGCAATGAGTCAGTCAAATCAAAGAAATGAGTTTATTGCATTTTTTTTATTAAAATTATTTTAAAAAGATGCTAAAAGGTTGTAACTTTGCTAGAAACTTAAAAACAACAATAACAACAACAACAACAACAGGTTGAATTTGTGTGAGACTGAAATTCTATATTTTTAATTTTTTTAATAGTTACAAAAGGTACAAACTTCAGCAAACAATTATTAGATTTGTATTTTGTTTATTTTCTCTATTTAAAACAATCAAACAAACAAACAAACAAACAAAACCTTTCTCTAAGAGTTCATAGGGTATTTAAGGGTTCTTTACTACTTATAAATAAAAATAATAATCTATTTTGCTATAGAATTACATGTAGAAACATTTAGAAATTTTCGATACCAGGTTATTACTGTAAAAGTTTCATCAAGGTTATTTTACATTCTGGATTTATAGACCATCCTTCAGTGTTTAGGAAGAAGAAAGTGAAGTGAAGGGAAATGAAGGGAAGTGTGGGCACACTGCCTCATACAGTGGCTCACAAACTGCTTACCATCACAACAGATTAGCCAGGTTAATTAATGACTCCCCTTCATAGTTGCACAATCACCCCATCACTCTCCCATTTAGCAGATATGCCATTACACTCCTCCTTCCTCCTCCGCCTCCTCGTCCTCCTTCCTATGTACCCATCTCCTTGCTCATTTTCTTCACTGTCAACACTTTTTTTTCCGTAAGACCCACAGTGCACTCAAGAAAGCCAAAATACTACCACATTTTACACATTTTCTTTAAAGTTTTATGCGGACATATATATATATATATATATATATATATATATATATATATATATATACGTCCTGCCGTGCCATTGGTTGGCCATACGCTATCCAAACTGTGTTCATTTCTCTTTTACAGATCGTTGCTCCCAAACTCAGATCTCTGGGATAACTTTTTGGTCATGCCTAATTATAAAACCAATGAGTCTTTGCAAAATAGACTTGTTGATTAATGGCGCTCATTTTCGTCTAATCTATTTTGCACGGTTTTAATTAAGATGGTTTGGAAATATCTTTATTTTTTATGCATGCAATCTTTAAACACAAAATTAAAATTGGAGGGAAAAATGTAAAAGGGATGGCATGTCCTAAGGCTATGATTCTGTTTACCAAGATGGATCGTTAAATACTTTCCAACGTTTTTTATGTAAGGCTGGAATTTGTGTGTGTGTGTGTGTGTGTTTTATTTTTTTTACAGCTGCACTTTTGTTTATGACAGATGAAGCTGTTATAGCTTGTTTTGTGGATGTTACAGTAATAAAAGGAACCATACATTATTATTATTATATATTGTTTTGCCTGTGAGGCACAACATGGTTCAAAAGTCACCCAAGTGAAATATTTTGTGTAATATCTTTGCCTGTTATCAGTCATACTATAATAATTTATAATAACTATAATAATTTAGAATAACGATCCCTATGTATTCTCAATGGAATTGAATAGGAACCTTTAATTTTTTTAATTATTGTAGTAGTACTTGTGCTAGATACTGTACGTGATTGTGTGTAGTGTTTTTGCTAGCTAGATGATTTCCTGTAGTGTTTTTGCTAGCTACTGTGGGTGATAACGTGTAGTGTTTTTTGCTAGCTAAGTGATGTTTAGTGCTTTAGCTAGCTAGCTAGCATTTTATTTGTGTATTTGTTAGGTAGCTAGGTACTGTAGGTGATGGCAAGTAGTGTTTTTGCTAGCTAGCCGATGACCTGTAGTGTTCTATCTAGCTAGCCGATGACCTGTAGTGTTCTATCTAGCTAGCCGATGACCTGTAGTGTTCTATCTAGCTAGCGGATGACCTGTAGTGTTCTATCTAGCTAGCCAATGACCTGTAGTGTTCTATCTAGCTAGCCAATGACCTGTAGTGTTCTATCTAGCTAGCCAATGACCTGTAGTGTTCTATCTAGCTAGCCAATGACCTGTAGTGTTTTTGCTAGCTAAATACCTTTCTTTATATACCTGTATTTACAATACAATCGTGACACAAATACAAAAAAGCCATTGAGCCACAGATATAATAATAATAATAATAATAATAATAATAATAATAGCAATAAAACATTTGAAAAGACTGAGGGTCATTTTTTTACTTGTATTGCACATTAACAAGTGTAGAATTGATTGCTTGTTGTTCTTAGCAAATAAATGTTGTAATTGTTGGCAAATTGCTGTGGTTGAGAAAGAATAAAATACCTGAGGATTGTGTAAAAATTACCAACATTAAAGGGGCAGTCTTAATTTATTTTTCTTTACTTATGCTCTCTTAATACGTATACACAATAACTTTTTTAAAGCAATAAAACATATTTAATGACTCAACTGGTTCTTTCCAAATATGTGTTTTTGTCTTGGCTAGATATAAAAAAATGACATCATCATCATCATAATTTTATAGGCTGATACTATGCAGCTAGCACAACATGCTAGCGGTCGTTCCTCACCCATCCTGCATGCTTAATTATAAAAACCAATGAGTCTTTGCAAAATAGACTTCTTGATTAATGGTGCTCATTTTGGCTAATCTATTGTGCATGCTTTTAATTAAGATAGCTTTTAAATATATCGGTTCACGGCTCTAATTTTTACCCCCGAAAATAAAATTGGAAAAGGCACAAGAAAAATAAACGACATGTCCTAGGGCACTGGCGGTGTTTACAGAGACGACTCGATAAAAGGCAATCCATTTAAAACGACAATAATTGACATGTTTTTCATTAACTGGCTTCCTGTCCAAATAATTGAATGATTTTCAATGGTACAAAGTTTTATTTTTTTTTTTTCGGAGCTGTTTCGACATCATAAAGAAGACAGCCACAAATAAGGCATTATTGCATTCATATATGAAGACAGATTGGAATCCAGTCGAGGTTTGTACAGATTTATCTATGGTTCATTTCATCTGTTGTGAAGCTTTTTGTGATTGTTTATGAGACCATTGTCTGCTAACATCTGCATCGACAGATGCCCCTTCAGATGCTGATGATTGAAACCGGTCCAGATTTATCTGTTTCTACGAAAAACCAATCACGCAAATGTTGTATGGGAGCCCGAAGGAAGCCAAGCTGAGACATCTGCATCATGCAAACATACAGAGTTTAGAATTTAATCTAGGGGTTTAATTGGGAAAAATTGAAAAAAGCAGGTATCCAGTCGTTTACAGGATGGATTTAATTTCAGACGCATTCAAATCATTGCATGCTTCAGAACAGGTTTATTTTAAACCCGAGAGTAAATCATGCTCTAAAGACGGAAAGGATCCTGAAAAGAAAATACTGAACACAGGAAAGAACTTTGCTACTTTTTTTCGACCTTGTTCTTTCTCCTGTACCTGCTTCAAGAATGAGATAAAGGCTTGTTAAGGTATCCAGGCCATATGGGTCGATAAATCAACCCAAATATTTACAATGGAAAATTTAAACACATACACACACTCACACACTCATTTACACACTACAGGCAATTTGTGGACACCAATTAGTTCAATCTGCATGTCTTTGGACTTTGGGAGGAAACCGGAGTACCAAGAGGAAACTCACAAGCATGGAAAGAACATGCAAACTCCATGTACACAGAGGCAGTAAACGAACCTGGACCCTGGATGTGCAAGGTGACAGTACTAACCACTAAGTCACGGTGTAACCAATTGGCGATGAAAAAAAAAAAAAAGGATTTTTTTTAAATTAATTTGATGCAAGCACAGGAACGTGACTCAGTCTTTTCACAATCAATCAATCAATTTTTATACATCCATGGACACAATGTACAATTCCACGCACATCTACGTTCACATCTACACTACATGTTTACGTTTACATTCTGGACCATTGCACAAAGACACTTTTTTTCTATGCATATTTGCACACCATCTTTCTTCCAAAAATATAAACATTTCACAATTTCTTAAATGTTTTGTGCAGTATATTTCTATTTTTAGTTTAATTTTTTCTAGTTAAATTTTATTTTTATTTTTTATTTCATTTTTATTTCGTATTTCTTTTATTCATATTTATTACTTATTATAAGCTTTAATTCTCTTCTTAAGGTCACTGGCGGTCGTGTAAGCATTTCACTACATTTCGTACTGTGTATGACTGTGTATGTGACAAATAAAATTTGATTTGATTTGATTTGACAAGTAAAAAAGGAATACATAAATTCTGCATATCCTTAGCATCGTCAAGTTGTTAGTGGTATAGTGAACATTTATAGATATGGCAGCTAGCAGTTTAGCTATTTATTCCTTAAAGCAGCGACTTTGCTTGTTGTATCCTAAACCTTAAACCTTTAATGGAAATCTATTCTCCTCAGTAGAAATTAACCAACTAATTACCATAAATTAATCTATGGTCAACACATTTACCCTTTTCAACTGAGCTCACTTGTGATTTACCCAGTCACCGTCACACACCCTCACGCACAAACACACACACACACAAACCTGAGTGTGAAGCAGGAGGAGGGGAAAAGGCCGGCAAACGCTTCTGATTGTCTTCACACCTCGTGAACTAGACAAGCACGTCCGCTCAGGATTAAGTGTGAATGTTTGTCGCTGATAGTACCAATTTCCCCTGGCAGAGCACACCGAGCCGAGGGCATTTTTCATGCCGGGCCATTTGACCTGCTGTTCAGCAAAAACGCCAAATAATTAACGCTTACTTCATCCTGACACTGATGGACTGTCAGAACAGAATCCTGCCACGGATGTTCGACTGTTTTCAGTGCGGGTTAATGACTCTTAACAGAGTAAATGTCTTATTATTAACTATTAACTTGAAAAGTTTTGGATCGTAAAATAATTATTTCTCCAATCATAACGCACACACACACACACACACACACACATATCTAAACTGTTGCAGGATAGCTGGTGAAAAATAAACACTGTTATTAAACATTCCAGGGCCGAGCCTCAAATCTCTTCATCCTCCCTGTTACAGCGCACTACTCTTAATTTGGAAATAGAGCAGAGGTGGAAAGTAATGAATTACATTTACTCGCATTACTGTAATTGAGTAGATTTTTTGTGTACTTCTACTTTTTAAAGTAGTTTTTAAAATCTGTAATTTTACTTTTACTTAAGTATGTTTTGTTTGAAGTATTGTACTTCACTACATTTTAAATTATATTCACTACTGAGTAAAAAATAAATGAATGAAAATGAAAAATAATACACGGGGAAGGGAAAAAATTGCACCCCGGAAACCACTGCACTGATAGATTGATGAAGAACAAATGCGCTAAATTCACAAGAACGATGGAGACGAACAAAACAGATGCCAGTGATGCAGAACCAGCTGAAAGTGAAATGCCAACAAATTCTTATGATCAAACCCCTGGTCATATTTAAGCGACCACTTTGATTTCAAGCACAACAAAGGGAACAGATTTATTATGCAAGGGTACTGGAAGACTTTTACTCTGAGTAGATTTTTATAAGGGTAACTTTACTTGTACTTCGGTAAAAGTTCACTAAAGTAACAGTACTTTTACTTGAGTACAAAATTGTATTACTCTTTTCACATCTGAAATAGAGCACACTATATTCCTATGTAGTGCACTACAGTACATGTCAGTTTGAAATGCAGCCACACAGACTAGTTAGATATTGCGCTGTGATGTTACTGAATCATCTCGCCATCATCCGATATGGCCCGTGTTGTTACGTGATCATGAGCACGAACCTGATGTTTGTGGCAGCATAGTAGAGTTCTTTAATTAATCGTTAATTTTTGACTAATTACAAGTTGAAATTTGACAAGTTGACATTTTTTGACATCTTGGAAATGTATTTAGTTGTTGATCAAAATGCTTCAACATGATCAAATAAAAAAATGTGACTTTGAAAAAAAATTGTCACATTTGTTTCTCTTTTATCATACACTTTATTTCACTATATTCTAAATATATCTTATTATATTGTTCTTGGTATGAATAACATCTAATTTTCCATAAGCACTTATTGGGTTATAAACTAACAAGCAGAGCAACTGGACACTAAAATGTCAAAATTCATGCAATTTATTTTCATTTAAGGTTGGCCAAATTAGAGCACAACATTTTGTAACGCTAAGTTATTTTTTCGACTCACCGCCACGTTCGGCAAAGCAACAGAGCAGCGCGGCGTGCTAAGTGACAGTGCTGGCATTATTAAGCTGCAGGTTCTGGACCTTGTCACAATTATAAGGACAAAATGGCGTAGCTGTCCGTCATGCGCTGAAAGCCTTGAGCGTGAGTGTTGTGCGTGATCAGACCACTGGGGTATAAAGGATAAATGATAACCATTTTACTTCCTGCTGCGTGTCTCACAGTTTGGCATACTTAAAATATAACGGAAAAGTAAGGATATAACATGACAAGTTTATACGACAGTTTTATTATACAGACATTTATAATGGATTTACCGTAATTTTAGTTGAAAGTTAACCTTAAATTGTGTAATAATGGTAAAATGGTACACAAATGACCGGTACTATTAGAAACCTGGTACGACATGATTATAATCTGGTTATGTCAGCCTTATGGCACTGGATTTCAAGAAATCTGTCAATAATTAGGCTGAGGTTCCCCAATTCAATTTTAAATTAAGTTTTCAATTAAAGATAATGGGCAAATTAGAGAGATCATAAAAATGGTGTGACGTGTTTATAATACAATTATGTCAGTTTTATGAAGCATGCGGGAAATTTATGCTTTTGTTATTATGGACATTTTATTTAAAATGTTTTTTTAAAGAGTGCATATTGTACAGAACATTAGATGCTTAGCATCAGTAGATTCCTGCCTATAGCGCTCATAAGTATTCAGAGTTTGTTACAAAGAGAGCTGTTTTTGAAGAAAATTCCTTTCTTGCTCTAGTGCAAAAAAACGTTATGTGGATTTAGATGAGGTTGAACAGAGAACCTTTTTTCTGTTTTAACCTGATCTTGTTTTCAAATAGAGAGCAGACCCTTATTTATTATTTCAGCAGCTGTAATAATCTGTTATGACACTGACCAGTGGACTTCACTTTATTTAAACTGCCAACTTGTACAAATCATTTTCAAGATTCAATGCGACATTTCAACTTCCTTTTTTCTCTCTTTGTGTTTCGCAATATTACATTGCTCTCAAGCCACAAAACATCGAGTCAAGTTCGATTATTCGGTGTAGAAATAAAATAAAATCCAGGCTCATGGAGCAACACAGTGAACCTGAAAAATTAGCATGTGACATAAGCTAGCATTATCCTTGTCAACAGTTACGGCTATAGATACAAATATAAAACATCTGTCGACGTTGTTATATCTTATAACATTTGCCATACATTTATCATAACATGCATTATACTGTATGATAAGTAGAGAAATCACTTTTAGGTAACAGTAAACATCTGTTTACATGTTTATAACATAATTATGTCAGATTTATGATGCAACATTCAAGTCAATTATTACATTGAGCATTTTTATTATCACTGGTAGTGTCACCGTAGGGCTCCTGTTCAGCTTGACATAACCTTTAATAAATCACAATAAATTATCTTCTACGATACATGTGTGCTTATGTCTTATAACATAAGCAAAGTGTTACCAAAACAAAATACTTGTCCAACTTATATGGGATGGTATTTCAGACTATATTAAAGTAAAGTGGTTGGAAATGTTAGTCAGTCTTATAAGGCTTGGCTCTTTTTGTACTAATCTTGCACTAGTCATGACAGATTCCATGCACAGTGCAAGTTCATGCTAGCAGTGTCAGAAAATTATTATTATCATTGATATGATATGAACTATGAAATGATACAGAAAATGATATGAACTAGATCCATTGTCATGAGACTGGCATAACCAGATATAAACATGTCATTATCTTATGACAATGGATTTCATTACATTTCCCCCCTTACTTAGGTTGTTAGTTATCAAAGCTTTTAGCAGTAATTAAAAAAAATAAGACTCTAAAACAATTAGACATAATCTATTATTATGATAGAAAAGAGTCAGAAAATTGGCCTGTTACTGTATGTTTATAATCTTGTTATGTATGTCTTATGACAAGTCATTTCTTATGCTAAAGTAACCTTGGTTAGGATTTTCATTTCTATTGGCTAGTGATGATAAAACAAGATCGTTATACTGTAGGAACTAGATGTTTATGTCTGGACGAGACACAATCTGAAAAATGGCTTGATATGTTTATAATCTGATTATGACAGTCTTATGACATCCAGTCCAGACAAATCTCTTACCTAAACTGAACATATTCTACATATGTTTATAATCTGGTTATTCCATTTTTCTTCATGACACAGGGATCAAGTTGCTGTGTTCATTTCTTTGAAAACTACCTTGAACTTATCTTAAAATTAAAGGATCAAACATGCAAATATATAACACTTTCTATGAATCCCCTGAATGACTTACTGCAAAGTCTCTTCTGTAAAGTTCAGGAGACTGGCATCTGATATAAAAAGAAGGGAAAAGAATTGAAAAGTCAGCGCGAGTGCTGCAAGAGGCCGAACTTGAGTTTGTCTGTTCACTATGAAAAGAGTAACAAATGTCACAGCTTGCAAAACATGCACAAAAATAACTCTGGTATAAACACATTTTCTTTTCTTGTGATTTCCTTATAAGTCAAAGCCGTATAAGTTTCTCAAGACAGCTCTATTTCGACTGTCTTTACAAATCCATGATGTCAGGAAATCTGTAGGTGCAGATGATTAATGTTAAAAGCTTCTTAAACTTTGTTTCTTTCTTACTTTAACAATGTGCCCTATGAATACAACTGAACTGAACTAAATAGAATTACCGGTTTAATTATAATTGGCTCAGTTTCTTTAACAACTTTAATAAATGTAAATATGATTAATAATATTTCTACATATTGTATGCACTCCACATTCTTTATATATTAATAATTAAAAAAAAAAAAACCATATGGTTTTGGGTGCCACGGAGTAGTAACGTAGTAGCTATCACTGTCGCTTTGCACCTTCAGAGTCTGGGTTCGATTCCCGCCTTGGGGTCTGTGTGCATTGAGTTTTTCTTCCTACATGCCAAAGACCTGTAGACCATGCTAATTGGCAGCCCCAAATTGAGTGTGTGTGGCCTGCGATGGCTTGGCACCCTCGCCCATCCAGTCGACATGCATTTTGTGGATGTGGAGAAGGCGTATTATTGGGTTTTCTGTGGGAGGTGCTCTCTCTGTGCTGGGGTTTGGGGTGATGGGATCACTTCTCAGGGCCATTTCATTTCTTTATGCCAAAGTGAGAGCTGTATTCAGGTTCTTGGCAGTAAGTCGGACTTGTTTCCGGTGGGTGTTGGCCTTCACCAGGGTTGTGCTCTGTTTGTGTGATTTTCATGGACTGGATGTCAAGGCACAGCCATGGAGGAGAGGGTATCCGTTTGGTGGGCTGAGGATTGCATCGCTGCTTTTTGCCATCATCAGTCTGTGACCTGCAGTGCTCGATCGGTTTGCAGCCGAGTGTGAAACGCAGAGGATGAGGATCAACACCTCATCTTTTGCCATGGTTCTCGGTACGAAACCGATTAATTGTCTACTCCAGGTAGGGAGCGAGTCATCATCCCAAGTGATGGAGCTTCAGTATCTTAAGGTCTTGTTTATGAGTGAGGGAACATTGGAGCATAAGGCTGGCCAGGGAATCAGAACAGCAGGGACGGTATTGCAGTTGCTTTGGTTTTCTCAGAAGGGTAGCTGGCTTTTCTTTTAGACTTAGGATGAGAAACTCAGAGTAGAACTGCTGTTCCTTTGTGTGGAAAGGAGTCAGTTGAGGTGGTTCAGGCATCTAGTAAGGATGTCACCAGGACTCTTCTTTATCGAGGTGTTCTTGGTGCGTCCAGTTAGGAGGAGGCCATGGGACAGACCTAGGACCGGGCTGAGAGATTATATCTCCACACTGGCTTGGGAATGCCTCAGGATCCTGCAGTTAGAGTTAGCTGAGGTGGTGGGGAAAGGGAAATTTGGGGTTACCTGCTGGAACTGCTTCTCGGTTTACGTGGTTGAAGATGAATGGATGGATGGAACAATGCGAAAAGTTTTTTTTTTATTTTTTTTTTATTTAAATTATTATATTTATTTTAAGCCTGAACATGACAAGCTAATAAAGAATATTTAGTGCATTGTTCATTACAAACCACATCTAAAAAAGCATAAAAATTTGGTAATTATTATTATTTTGTATTATTTTGCTAAACGCTATAAGAATTAAAGATTCAGTCTCTGTGCCTTTCCTACAGAACGGCGGGTTGTAACGAAGTTGTTGACTATGCCTGTCGATGACACGACAACAAGTTGTGTTGGAGACAATGACGTGTTTAAGAGGAAAACTGGCCAAAATAAGTTTAAGTCCAATAATGACATTTATTTTGTAGCCAGAATCTTTATATGCTTTAATCATTATTTGCGCAACTGTTGGATCAGTAGATTCTAGTCTGACCCTCTACGATGTCCTTCTCGGATCCATATGTTGTGTCTGAGTGTGCTG